>NC_056626.2:136829832-137129832 GCF_002870075.4 Lactuca sativa
AAATCAGGTTCTTTGTGAATCATTTTATCAGCTATTGATTTTCTCCAAGTTTTCATCTATTTTTCTATGAGTTTCGGTTTATTTAAACCCAATCGAACCTCCAAAACCAAGCAAGCTTTACGTAAGAATATTACACATAAATCTCTTATATTTCTGTACATTTGTCAAATGGAAACTGGTAAGATCACGCCTACCTACAAATTACACAAATGATTTAGGTATTGAAGCAAGTCGTCGTTCCTCTCCCTACCATCGTCACACCACTCATCACCACCACCAGAGCAACACAACACATGCGCACCACCATTGGTAAGTCGATGTCCCTTCCCTTCCTCTGTTCTTCTATTTATGTGAGTTTATTTTGCTTAGTTTTTGTTTTGGGACAATAGGTTTTCTCATGGTTGCAGAAATTGGGATTAATCGGCGATTAATCGTGGATTAATCGTTTGGCGTTCTCCAACCGTTGAGGATTAGGGCATTAATCGGAAATTTAGGATTAATCAGGTTTGGCGGGATTAATCGGCCTCGACGGGATTAATTGGTCAACAAAAGTCAAAAAAGTAAAAAAAGTCAAAAAAGTAAAAAAAAAAAAAGGTCAAAAAAAATTTTAAAAATTCAAAAAACCAACTTTCTTTTTTTACTCCAAAATTTTCAAATTTTCAAAATTTCAAATATTATACCAAAGTGTTCATATTTTCGTATTTCCAAATTTCCAAATTACAATTTTTCTTATTTTCTAATTTTGAAGTACTTGTTTTTCTCTTAAGATATATTAATATTTAATTAATTTTAATATTTTATGAATATTCTATGGTCCTTGATTAATCATCGATTAATCCTTGCCAAGATCAATTAATCCCTTAACACCAGTCGACTGTCGAGCTACCGTTAACCGATTTTTACAACCTTGGGTTTTCTTATATATGAGTTCGTATGTTTTGCAGGTTTTACACCCATTGTCACACCCCAAAACCGGAACGGCGGAAACATTCTGGTGTGGATGACGTCATGTCAAGTATCACAACACATGCATTATAGTAATCAAAGTACAACAAAACATTGCATTAATAGTAATAATTTTACATGGTTACATTTCAATACATCAAAGTAATACAAGTAATAGAATAGATACAGCGTGGTACTAAACTATCTTCATCAACAACTCCGGGGATGTACCTGTCAAATGCTAACCTGAGAATACAAGTTATTTGAAAAGCGAGTATCAACATTTTTACAAATACTGGTGAGTTCATAAGCATTTAGTGTCATTTAGTCAAATAACTTTATAAAGTAGTAGTTTAAGTGTTTACAGTGCATTAGAGTTCTTTCCAGAAAATCCTATATTTTCTTTAATAAAAGCAGTCTTCTACCAAGACTGGTCAGAGTTATGTGGTAAAAAGTAGTTTTTCCTTAATTGCTATCATTATCAAAATATTAAATTTGATTATTAAAGAAAGCATGAGACGTCAGGGAACTAACATATGCCTCAGCAGTGAGGACTGCTGACTAAGGCAAGGAATCATAGACTCCAGGAGAGTATCGAAAGAACGACATGCCTCGCTCAGTCTAACATAAAGAGACACAGACCCTAGGCGGTACCAAATGAAAGGTACAACTAGTAAGGTCTAATACAGTGAATACAGACCCCAGACAACACCAAATGAATGATGCGTCTAGTAAGGTCTAAAACAGAGAATACAGACCGCAGACGGTATCAAATGAAAGATACATCTTGCAAGGTCAAAACAGTGTGACTTGTAAAAATGAATTACCAGCATACAGTGAAAATTGCTGGTGAAATACCGTTACCTTAAGGGCAAAGAATTATAAGGTAACCCGGGGTACTCGTAACCATACTAACTAGAGTGCCAAACGCCCTAAAAGCGTCTAAAATATGACATTTGTCACCCGTTGGCTTGGTAAGCCGGGACTGTAGCTAGCAGTCTGGGTGCGGGGTTGTCAATCCCGTATAGATCTATACACATAATGTCCTCTCTCCCTACAGGAAATTCTGGTTACCAACTAGACGACGAAGAAGGCCGTGTCCTGAAGATGCATCCCAAATAGTGGGTAGAGACTTCCAAATAGTGAGTAGTGTGTAAGTGCTGAACTAGAGGTAGAGACTTCCAATAGTGGGTAGTGTGTTTCTAATGTAAGTGTAAACTAGAGATAGAGACTCCTAACTGAACTGACTAGAGCATACCTATACGTCCATACTCGTATACATAATATATAACTAATGAAACAAACGACCTTCGGACGGCCATCCGATCCCACCAGACCACATCTCAATGAAGAAAAGGAAATAGGGCGGACAAGGCTTCCTAAGTCCTTCAATTCATTACTTATATGCATCTAGACAAGCATAGACATACATCTAACTAAAACTGAGTGTGTAACAAGTAAGAGTGATTCTTGTGAAGTAGGAGTGTCAAACGAGTGAAGTAGGAGTAGTCGTAAGTGAAGTAGGAGTGTCGAACAAGTGAAGTAGGAGAGGTCGTAAGTGAAGTAGGAGTGTCGAACAAGTATAAGCGTATCCCGAAGTAGAGACGACGATAAGTGAAGTAAGAGCGTCTATCAGGTATATTTAATACTAATTAAACACGTATACGCAATCAAAGGAGCGGAAAACACTTTGGTTAAGTGTTTGGGTGTCCCGGGTAACATTTAAGGGTCTGTATGGCTTAGGAATGGAGTTTACTCTCCGAGAGTAAACTCTCAATATCATGTTTACGGCCGAGGGACTACTCACCATGATTTTACGGCCGTAAACTCATGGTGAGGGGATCTAGTGTGTTTTAAGGCTTCTAACTTGTTCATGGAATTATTCTAGGTCCAAAACTATATAGTATGAGTGGGTTTAAGGTCTTTAAGGGCATTTTATTGGAGTTTACAGCCTAGGGACAACTCCTAAGAGAGTTTACGGCCGTAAAATCTCATTCCTTGAATTTTATGAAGTTTCAAGCCCTTATATCACTTCTAGTAATTTATTCAAGGCTATAGGGTGTTTCGGGTTCCAAGAGTGCTCTCCTTTAGAGTTTTTGGTCCAAATGACCAATCTTTGAGAGTTTATGGCCGTAAGCTCTATGGCTTGGCCGTGAACTCTCATACACCCATAACTCTTGGTGTTTAAGCCCTTAAATCATTCCTAGCATTTTATAAAAATAGTCTAAGGCCATTTGGGGGACAAAAACCAACATTTTGGCTTGGTTTGGGGAGTTTACGGCCTTGACACATGTCTGGGCCGTAAACTCCTATTAATCCTCCAATTCCATATGTTTAATTGATCTAAGCCCAAAAGGATAAGCCCCTAATTTATGTATTAAGTCCTAGGGTGGTTTGGGAGTGTTTTGGAGGCATTTTGACATGTTTAAGAGTTGTTTACGGCCTTGGCATATGCCTGGGCCGTAAACTCTCTTTTAAGCCTCAAAATGATTGTTTTAATTGATCAAACACTCCTAAGATAAATCCCTAATTTATTTCCAAGCCTTTAGGGACATTTAGGGGTCATTTTGGCCTCATTTAAGGTGTTTACGACCTAAGGAGGAGCTTAGGCCGTAAACTCCATTCTAACAGCTTCCAAGTCCGATTTTTGGGCTAAAAACACAAATCATAATGTTTAGAATAAGCTAGGGTAAGCGGACTTACGATTTGGAAGCATTTGGTTGCGGATTCGCGACGAAAATGAGTCTAGAGAGAGAGTATAGAGAGAGAGGGTGGAAAAGCTCCAAATGGAGTTTACTCCCCTATATATGGGTGGGAGTTGGAGCTCAGTGGAATTCTACCCAATACTGCCGTTAGACGGGGCTTTTGGTCGCACCCGATTTAGTGGTCGTAATAATAAAAACTAACTTTTTCCAATTAAATGGAAGTGTGTGTTATGTGTTTTTATTTCCTTTTATCACGACTTAACGGCATATTAAATATAAACAGATGAAATATTTATTAGATTGACGACATCTAATTAACGGAACCTTTATAAACTGGAATATTCCGTTAACGGTAACGGGGAAATGTAACGGAACAACTTGGGTTGTCACATCATCCCCCCGTTAGAGGGAATTTCGTCCCGAAATTCAGGTCTAGGCAAGGAAGTAGGGATGAATGGCCAAGTAAAGGTAAGAGAGTACTTCCTATATGGTTGTCCTCGCATTCCCAAGTGAACTCTAGTCTGTGTTTGTCATTTCAACAGACCTCCACGTACGGGATGCGGATTCCGTCTCGTGTAGCTAGTGGGTTCCAACTGGTGTATCTACAAGGTTACGGTTCTCAATGGATTCTATCAAGATGAGTGAGGCACGAAGAGTGATGTCAGGAGATCACATATCAAGTCTAAGAAGTGGATCGATCGGGTGTGAATCTTGTGGTATATCCGAAAGAAGTAGCGGCCTGAAAAGGGTTGGGCCAAGTCTCCATGAAAATTCTCAGATGGTCCTAAGCTCTCAGAATTGGTACAGCTTTTCAGTACTAAGAACATAGTGTACTTCTATGGCAAGATCATCACTGGCGTGACCGCCATTCCGAAGTTCCTAACGTTCTCTCCCGTACTTGTAGTGTAGTCCTTCAGGTTGGTTCTTAGGAAGCTCGGGTGGTCTTTGGTCTCGCGTTTCCTGCCAACTGGCTGATAGGGACTTTCTAGATCGTCGAGTGGGTTGCGTGACTATCGTTATCTGTTTGCTATAGAGGGTCTATCTCAAGCTTGTGCAAAAATGAATCTGCACTAAGGGATCTTGAGATACGGAAACCCTGCAGGTCGGGGAGATAGGGTTTCACCAGACGAGCGTTGGACTATCTCAGGAGGTGGTTCTACTAGCTTTGCGTGAGATAGTATTCGTGGAACACCTAATAGTCCAAGGATTTTCCAAGACTTTGGTTTACGCTAGTGCGGAAAGCGCATGTTCCTACATAACCCTTCGACTAAAACCAGGGCTGGTGTCAAGTCTATGATCTCTTCGGGATTCGGGTCATGAGGCTTAACGCAACTACTTTCGCACTTGACCAAGTATTCTTGGCTGCGAAGGTTATCCTGTGGTTCTCGGTATCCTAGTGTTCACTTTGGAAAGTGTAATTCATCGTCTACAGGGTGACGACGATTTCCTCCTTGCGAGAGGGTGGAGGATGATAAGCACCACTTGTCTATAACTGGGCGGACGAGGTGCCTGAGTAGTGCGAGCATCTACTGCAACTACTCTTCCGAAGGTTTTGAGTTTTCTCGATCTAGGTCAAATCTAGTGGGTATAGGGTCTCATCACTCGGAACTTTACTAGCTCAACCTGCAGTGATTCTCTTGACTCCTGCTCCTATATTATGGAATAGGGTGAAGGGCTTTTCTAAGAGGTTCATGGTAGAGCTCATGCTTAGCCTAACCACCAATACTTGGTGTATGCAAGCAGTATACAATTGAGGCCGGCAGGATGTTCAACTGTGCGACTCCACCCCAAACCCACAACCCAACGAGGAACAGGGAATAGGGAGGAAACACACACCTTAAATCTTTTTGATCTCAATTATATGCCACCTTTATGCATATACCTCGTTATAGTGGTCAGTCTCATGAGTTCTGTTCTCTGGGTTCACGAACTCGATGTGCGAGCTGCGAAGGGTCTTTCTGGGGAATCTACGAAGTATGCTTCGGATGGTTGTCGTCTTCTGGAGTATCTACAGTGTCCTTTACTTCGGTGTTCATCTGACTACGAGGGGTCGGTCAACGGCGTGTGGTACCCTCTCTTGTGTACTTCGGAAGGTTTGAGATAAGTGAGACGATTGACGGATCGCATTTAGTTTGATTATTTGTGTTAGGTTTAGGTTCGGAAGAACCTTTATTTGCCGACATGGCTATGGAGAAAGTTCTTTTTACACAGCACTAAGGATGTACACATGGTTGCACGAAGTCAAACCATGATCAATAGAGTCGTCGAAGTTGGCACACTCCGACATGATATAAAGTGAAGATCGATAGAGTCATGTGCCGAACAGGCACACAAGTTCTAGGCGTCTCGGGTTTCGTCCTATGTATCACTACCGCGGATGCTTGGACCGATAGAGTCGACGCGGAACTATAGAGAGTTCTAAGTGTTTCTGAGTGGAGTACCTTTTCATGAATGGATTCTCACGAGGCATTTCTATAATCGACTCACATATACTAGTCATGTATATTTAAGGTGGGGAGGACTGTTGACTGAGCGACCCCGCCCTAAATCCACAACCAAACGAGGAACAGGAAATGAGGCGGCATTCGCTCACTCTAGGTTTGTCCATCTTAAATATACATGGTCGTAACGTATATGTTTAGCCATTATAGTTTTACCTGATGAATTTTTTTAAAATTTTATAACAGTGCTATGACTTTTGCCTTACAGGGAAGAATTTACATTTTGAATTAAACCTTTATTGTTTTTTGTTTAGTTGTCTGAGATCGAGAGACGTACCAAAATCTAACGAGTTCCTTGATGCTTCCCGCTAAGCAGTAGAGTCAGGCTCCTCCCGTGTCTTTGTTGTTTCCTTCAGTTGGGCAATCCCTTTTGAAGTGTCCCATTTCACCACATAGGTGACAAATGGGATTGGTCGCCGCATTTAAGGTGTTTACGACCTAAGGAGGAGCTTAGGCCGTAAACTCCATTCTAACAGCTTCCAAGTCCGATTTTTGGACTAAAAACACAAATCATAATGTTTAGAATAAGCTAGGGTAAGCGGACTTACGATTTGGAAGCATTTGGTTGCGGATTCGCGACGAAAATGAGTCTAGAGAGAGAGTATAGAGAGAGAGGGTGGAAAAGCTCCAAATGGAGTTTACTCCCCTATATATGGGTGGGAGTTGGAGCTCAGTGGAATTCTACCCAATACTGCCGTTAGACGGGGCTTTTGGTCGCACCCGATTTAGTGGTCGTAATAATAAAAACTAACTTTTTCCAATTAAATGGAAGTGTCTGTTATGTGTTTTTATTTCCTTTTATCACGACTTAACGGCATATTAAATATAAACAGATGAAATATTTATTAGATTGACGACATCTAATTAACGGAACCTTTATAAACTGGAATATTCCGTTAACGGTAACGGGGAAATGTAACGGAACAACTTGGGTTGTCACATCATCCCCCCGTTAGAGGGAATTTCGTCCCGAAATTCAGGTCTAGGCAAGGAAGTAGGGATGAATGGCCAAGTAGAGGTAAGAGAGTACTTCCTATATGGTTGTCCTCGCATTCCCAAGTGAACTCTAGTCTGTGTTTGTCATTTCAACAGACCTCCACGTACGGGATGCGGATTCCGTCTCGTGTAGCTAGTGGGTTCCAACTGGTGTATCTACAAGGTTACGGTTCTCAATGGATTCTATCAAGATGAGTGAGGCACGAAGAGTGATGTCAGGAGATCACATATCAAGTCTAAGAAGTGGATCGATCGGGTGTGAATCTTGTGGTATATCCGAAAGAAGTAGCGGCCTGAAAAGGGTTGGGCCAAGTCTCCATGAAAATTCTCAGATGGTCCTAAGCTCTCAGAATTGGTACAGCTTTTCAGTACTAAGAACATAGTGTACTTCTATGGCAAGATCATCACTGGCGTGACCGCCATTCCGAAGTTCCTAACGTTCTCTCCCGTACTTGTAGTGTAGTCCTTCAGGTTGGTTCTTAGGAAGCTCGGGTGGTCTTTGGTCTCGCGTTTCCTGCCAACTGGCTGATAGGGACTTTCTAGATCGTCGAGTGGGTTGCGTGACTATCGTTATCTGTTTGCTATAGAGGGTCTATCTCAAGCTTGTGCAAAAATGAATCTACACTAAGGGATCTTGAGATACGGAAACCCTGCAGGTCGGGGAGATAGGGTTTCACCAGACGAGCGTTGGACTATCTCAGGAGGTGGTTCTACTAGCTTTGCGTGAGATAGTATTCGTGGAACACCTAATAGTCCAAGGATTTTCCAAGACTTTGGTTTACCCTAGTGCGGAAAGCGCATGTTCCTACATAACCCTTCGACTAAAACCAGGGCTGGTGTCAAGTCTATGATCTCTTCGGGATTCGGGTCATGAGGCTTAACGCAACTACTTTCGCACTTGACCAAGTATTCTTGGCTGCGAAGGTTATCCTGTGGTTCTCGGTATCCTAGTGTTCACTTTGGAAAGTGTAATTCATCGTCTACAGGGTGACGACAATTTCCTCCTTGCGAGAGGGTGGAGGATGATAAGCACCACTTGTCTATAACTGGGCAGACGAGGTGCCTGAGTAGTGCGAGCATCTACTGCAACTACTCTTCCGAAGGTTTTGAGTTTTCTCGATCTAGGTCAAATCTAGTGGGTATAGGGTCTCATCACTCGGAACTTTACTAGCTCAACCTGCAGTGATTCTCTTGACTCCTGCTCCTATGTTATGGAATAGGGTGAAGGGCTTTTCTAAGAGGTTCATGGTAGAGCTCATGCTTAGCCTAACCACCAATACTTGGTGTATGCAAGCAGTATACAATTGAGGCTGGCAGGATGTTCAACTGTGCGACTCCACCCCAAACCCACAACCCAACGAGGAACAGGGAATAGGGAGGAAACACACACCTTAAATCTTTTTGATCTCAATTATATGCCACCTTTATGCATATACCTCGTTATAGTGGTCAGTCTCATGAGTTCTGTTCTCTGGGTTCACGAACTCGATGTGCGAGCTGCGAAGGGTCTTTCTGGGGAATCTACGAAGTATGCTTCGGATGGTTGTCGTCTTCTGGAGTATCTACAGTGTCCTTTACTTCGGTGTTCATCTGACTACGAGGGGTCGGTCAACGGCGTGTGGTACCCTCTCTTGTGTACTTCGGAAGGTTTGAGATAAGTGAGACGATTGACGGATCGCATTTAGTTTGATTATTTGTGTTAGGTTTAGGTTCGGAAGAACCTTTATTTGCCGACATGGCTATGGAGAAAGTTCTTTTTACACAGCACTAAGGATG
Source organism: Lactuca sativa (assembly GCF_002870075.4). Taxonomy (NCBI): domain Eukaryota; kingdom Viridiplantae; phylum Streptophyta; class Magnoliopsida; order Asterales; family Asteraceae; genus Lactuca; species Lactuca sativa. The sequence goes on from NC_056626.2 coordinate 136,838,756, forward strand.
TACACATGGTTGCACGAAGTCAAACCATGATCAATAGAGTCGTCGAAGTTGGCACACTCTGACATGATATAAAGTGAAGATCGATAGAGTCATGTGCCGAACAGGCACACAAGTTCTAGGCGTCTCGGGTTTCGTCCTATGTATCACTACCGCGGATGCTTGGACCGATAGAGTCGACGCGGAACTATAGAGAGTTCTAAGTGTTTCTGAGTGGAGTACCTTTTCATGAATGGATTCTCACGAGGCATTTCTATAATCGACTCACATATACTAGTCATGTATATTTAAGGTGGGGAGGACTGTTGACTGAGCGACCCCGCCCTAAATCCACAACCAAACGAGGAACAGGAAATGAGGCGGCATTCGCTCACTCTAGGTTTGTCCATCTTAAATATACATGGTCGTAACGTATATGTTTAGCCATTATAGTTTTACCTGATGAATTTTTTTAAAATTTTATAACAGTGCTGTGACTTTTGCCTTACAGGGAAGAATTTACATTTTGAATTAAACCTTTATTGTTTTTAGTTTAGTTGTCCGAGATCGAGAGACGTACCAAAATCTAACGAGTTCCTTGATGCTTCCCGCTAAGTAGTAGAGTCAGGCTCCTCCCGTGTCTTTGTTGTTTCCTTCAGTTGGGCAATCCCTTTTGAAGTGTCCCATTTCACCACATAGGTGACAAATGGGATTGGTCGCCGCATTAGTGATCAATGCAATACGCTACACCGGAGTTCTGCATACACGAGCAGTATGCCCCTTCATGTTGCATCTAGCACATAAGAGTTCCCGGCAGGCACCATGATGATGGTAGCTGCACTTGCCACAGTGGGGAAGGTCTCCTAGGTATGGTCTTCTTGAGGTCGGGAGGGAAGGATTGACAGGGGTATGGTCTGCCTTAGCTCGTTGCCCTTCGGAAGGTCCTTGAGCCGAGGTACTTCCCTCCTCAATCTTGAGTTTTCTCTTTAGTGGGTTCAGTGGAGGTTCTTGGGTGACTGGGTATAAAAGGGTTGGTTGCTGCTGTCCATCACTAGGATTGGAAATCCCGACAGGGCCCTTGCTAACATTGGCGGTGTTAACATTCGGGTGAGCCATGACAGCTGCTATGGCTGCTAAGACTGCAGCTTGGAACGTAGCTTCATCGAATAAGAGAGCAGGTTTCTTGCTTGTGGATTGGTTACGCTTCTTCGGTGGCATGGTTTTCCCTATACGGAAAGGAATACAAGGTAATGAGAGACGATGGTTAACCCTGGACATTTCTGTCCTGAACGTATTAGGCATAAATATTTCCCGTGCCTAGGGTACTGATTGTCTAAGTGTCGACCTACATCCCTATGATGTAGTCCTGGTAATCGAGGTAGGTCTATGAGTATCGGAAAAAGGCCATAAGGTCCGAGTCGTTCCCACTAAGTTACCTTTATACTGGGAAAGGTTTCACTCTCCGGCCTGGAGAGATTTGAGAACGGTTCGGAACGAAACTGCGGAAAGAGAGGCTCACAAAAGCTCATGGCTAAACACTCTCAATAAAGGTGCAGGGATCCGCTTTAATCGTGTATCTGGCAACGGGAAACGATGATTTACCTAACACATAGCGTGAGTAGTGTAACCACTAACTCACTAAATTGTATTATTTTATGGGTGTATTAGCGTGACGAACACGAGGAAAAGACAATTCCCGGGTTCCATGTACTGGCTCCCTCGGTCTGCCTCGTATCTTTGACTGAAATCGGCGTTGGTTTCCTAGGGTTCTCTTCTTGTATGGACATATTGAATTTCTACTCCACCTTCCTTCTGATTCCGACTCTGGGTGTCATCACTTCATGGTGGATGACTGGGAATCTCGGAAGTTTAGGCGAATTTCTCACCAATGTCCCTAAAAGACATAGGCACTTGGTGAATTCAATAGTCTCGAACCAGTTCATTTATTTCCGAACAGGAAATCTTCTCAATGAACTTTTTCGGGGTCGGACTCAACTCTTCTGTTAAGCACTAAATTGGATAGGGTTTTCTATAGGGTTTGCACGAGAATGGAAATGTCTAAATAATCCTAAGAGATTATTAAAATTTCACTGGATGATCCATATCGAGTCTTGCTACGATTACACAGGGTATACAAATCATATATAACTTAGATCCGATAGGCCTTCGAATATGTGATACTACTCTATATCCACATCCCAACGAGGAAAAGGAAGTAGAGCGAAACCACACATTCTTAGCCTATGGGACCCTTATTATATATAACCTTGGGAGTACACCCTCTGTAGTTGTAGGTATATCAATAAGGATCTTTTTAGTTCTTCACGCAAGGTTGTTTATGTTTCCTAAAATACCCCTAGGGTATTTTAATTCCTGTTTGATTCTTATCTTCTGAATATGATTACGGGATTAGTGTGAATCCTTTAGTGTTCCAAAATACTCCTATAGTATTTTATCTTAGTGTTTGGCTCTAACATTCCTAGTTGGTAAGTTTCAGACCTGTTGTACACACTATCACTCCCAAGCACATGTTCATCGCATCTCGGATAAATGTAGTTGATTAGGTTACATTTATCCTAGCTTACGATTACATAACTGCCCAGGTTTGACGGTAATGATCAACATCCGAAGACTTTTATTCTTGTTGTTCTTGTGATACTTGTGTTCGAGTGTTTAGGTTTTGGATGTTATTATACTTTGGTAAAATATGGTTATATTTTAAAGTATAATTCTTGGTCATAGTGTTTTATCCCTTTGTGTTTATAGGTTGTATATCTTTTATGAATTGATATACTTGGCTCACTATAAACAATGCTCTGATACCAATCTGTAACACCCCAAAACCGGAACGGCGGAAACGTTTTAGGGTGGATGACGTCATGTCAAGTATCACAACACATGCATTATAGTAATCAAAGTACAACAAAACATTTCATTAATAGTAATAGTCTTACATGGTTACATTACAGTACATCAAGGTAATACAAGTAATAGAAATAAATACAGCGTGGTACTAAGTTATCTTCATCACAGCTCGTGGGATGTACTTGTCTAATTACTGACCTGAGAATACAAGTTATTTGAAAAGCGAGTATCAGCATTTTTACAAATGCTGGTGAGTTCATAAGCATTTAGTGACGTTTTATTCAAATAAAATTATAAAGTAGTAGTTTAAGTGTTTACTGTGTATTAGAGTTCTTTCTAGAAAATCCTATATTTTCTTTAATAAAAACAGTCTTCTACCAAGACTGGTCAGAGTTATGTGGTAAAAAGTAGTTTTCCCTTATGTGCTGTCATTAGCAAAATATTAAATTTGATTATTAAAGAAAGCATGAGATATCAGGGAACTAACATATGCCTCAGCAGTGAGGACTGCTGACTAAGGAAAGGAATCATAGACTCCAGGAGAGTATCGAAAGAACGACACGCCTAGCTCAGTCTAACAAAAAGAGACACAGACCCTAGGCGGTACCAAATGAAAGGTACAACTAGTAAGGTCTAATACAGTGAATACAGTGGATACTGACCCCAGACAGCACCAAATGAATGATGCGTCTAGTAAGGTCTAAAACAGAGAATACAGACCGCAGACGGTATCAAATGAAAGATACATCTTGCAAGGTCAAAACAGTGTGACTCTGAAAAATGAATTACCAGCATACAGTGAAAATTGTCGGTGAAATACCATTACCTTAAGGCCAAATAATTATAATGTAACCCGGGATACTCGTAACCATACTAACTAGAGTGCCAAACGCCCTACAAGCGTCTAAAATCTGACATTTGTCACCCGTTGGCTTGGTAGGCCAGGACTGCAGCTAGCAGTCTGGGTGCGGGGTTGTCAATCCCGTATAGATCTATACACATAATGTTCGCTCTCCCTACAGGAGATTTTGGTTACCAACTAGACGACGAAGAAGGTCGTGTCATGAAGATGCATCCCAAATAGTGGGTAGAGACTTCCAAATAATGAGTAGTGTGTAAGTGCTGAACTAGAGGTAGAGACTTCCAAATAGTGGGTAGCGTGTTTCTAATGTAAGTGTAAACTAGAGATAGAGACTCTTAACTGAAATGACTAGAGCATACTTGTACGTCCATACTCGTATACATAATATATAACTAATGAAACAAACGACCTTCGGACGGCCATCCGATCCCACCAGACCACATCTCAACGAAGAAAAGGAAATAGGGCGGACAAGCCTTCCTAAGTCCTTCAATTCATAACTTATATGCATCTAGACAAGCATAGACATACATCTAACTACAACTGAGTGTGTAACAAGTAGGAGTGATTCTTGTGAAGTAGGAGTGTCAAACGAGTGAAGTAGGAGTAGTCGTAAGTGAAGTAGGAGTGTCGAACAAGTGAAGTAAGAGAGGTCGTAAGTGAAGTAGGAGTGTTGAACAAGTATAAGCGTATCCCGAAGTAGAGACGACGATAAGTGAAGTAAGAGCGTCTATCAGGTATAAGCGACTACAAGTATAAGTGAAATAGAGACAATAACAGGTATAAGCGCTTCAAGAAGTGAAAGCGTTACCAAGTAGGAGTATAAAATAAGTATAAGCGAAGCAGCAGTAACTAACAAGTAAAAGTATACGTTGTGAAAGAGAATTTTGATTAAAATCTTGTAAAATCTATATAACCCAGTTTAAAGTGAATTTTAAATAAAGCAGTATAAATAAGAGTCTTGAGACAAACGAAAAACCTTTTTGAAAACCATTATAGTGTCTTACTCGGTAAAACAGTATACAGTGTGGTAAAATCTTGTGCATGCGGGTTATCAATCACATGTGATTGATATTATAACTGGCATGTTTAACTTGTATTCCCCCCTATAAAACATGTAAAAACATTTAAAAGGTTCATTCAGGGGTATGAACTCACCTGGTGTAAGTAGGTCCGACGAAGGTGCCGTTTGGGCGTTCGGTGTCACGTAGGGACTCGAACACACTCAATGACCTATTTAACATATGATAACATATGTTCATATAAAATTGGTATATTTAATACTAATTAAACACGTATACGCACTCAAAGGAGCGGAAAACACTTTGGTTAAGTGTTTGGGTGTCCCGGGTAACATTTAAGGGTGTGCATGGCTTAGGAATGGAGTTTACTCTCCGAGAGTAAACTCTCAATATCATGTTTACGGCCCAGGGACTACTCACCATGAGTTTACGGCCGTAAACTCATGGTGAGGGGATCTAGTGTGTTTTAAGGCTACTAACTTGTTCATGGAATTATTCTAGGTCCAAAACTATATAGTATGAGTGGGTTTAAGGTCTTTAAGGGCATTTTATTGGAGTTTACGGCCTAGGGACAACTCCTAAGAGAGTTTACGGCCATAAAATCTCATTCCTTGAGTTTTGTGAAGTTTCAAGCCTTTATATCACTTCTAGTAATTTATTCATGGCTATAGGGGTGTTTGGGGTTCCAAGAGTGCTCTCCTTTAGAGTTTATGGTCCAAATGACCAATCATTGAGAGTTTATGGCCGTAAGCTCTATGGCTTGGCCGTGAACTCTCATACACCCACAGCTCTTGGAGTTTAAGCCCTTAAATCAATCCTAGCATTTTATAAAAATAGTCTAAGGCCATTTGCGGGACAAAAACCAATATTTTGTATTGGTTTGGGGAGTTTAGGGCCTTGACACATGTCTGGGTCATAAACTCCTTTTAATCCTCCAATTCCATATGTGTAATTGATCTAAGCCCAAAAGATAAGCCCCTAATTTATGTATTAAGTCCTAGGGTGGTTTGGGAGTGTTTTGGAGGCATTTTGACATGTTTATGAGGTGTTTACGGCCTTGGCATATGTCTGGGCCATAAACTCTCTTTTAAGCCTCAAAATGATTGTTTTAATTGATCAAACACTCCTAGGCTAAATCCCTAATTTATTTCCAAGCCTTTAGGGACATTTAGGGGTCATTTTGGCCTCATTTAAGGTGTTTACGACCTAAGGAGGAGCTTAGGCCGTAAAATCCATTCTAACAGCTTCCAAGTCCGATTTTTGGGCTAAAAACACACATCATAATGTTTAGAATAAGCTAGGGTAAGTGGACTTACGATTTGGAAGCATTTGGTTGCGGATTCGGGACGAAAACGAGTCTAGAGAGAGAGTATAGAGAGAGAGGGTGGAAAAGCTCCAAATGGAGTTTACTCCCCTATATATATGGGTGGGAGTTGGAGCTCAGTGGAATTCTACACAGTACTGCCGTTAGACGGGGCTTTTGGTCGCACCCGATTTAGTGGTCGTAATAATAAAAACTAACTTTTTCCAATTAAATGGAAGTGTGTGTTATGTGTTTTTATTTCCTTTTATCATGACTTAATGGCGTATTAAATATAAACAAATGAAATTTTTAATAAATTGACGACCTCTAACTAACGGAACCTTTATAAACTGGAATATTCCGATAACGGTAACGGGGAAATGTAACGGAACAACTTGGGTTGTCACACACCTACCCAGAGAACAACATTCTGACAAGCTGCTTTCATCTGCTATGTATCATCAGCACTATCATCCAACCATATCTTTCTCTCTCTCTCTCTCTCTCAACCCTAAGTCGCCTATCATCCAACCATCAGACAACCTAATTACCAATTCACCATTGCATATTGTCGACGACCTTCAAAATGAAGAAATTTTAAATAGAAACAAAGAAACAATGATGTTATGCATAGATCAAGTGAAATACAAAATTATAAGTTTTTTGTTGATTGTGTGTTTGAAGCTATTTGAGGGTAAGTACGTTTCTATGTACTTGATAACATATTTGGGTGTATTTGTGCGATTACAGGATAGAAACAAACTTGAGTTAGGATGGACTATTCGAATTCAAATATTCAAGTTATCTGATTTCCGAGAGCTTGTAGAACTATAACCTAGAGGGTACAATATATTGATTTTAGGTAGATACATTTCATCTCTAGACATGAGTTTTTTTTATTAATTTGTTGTTTCCTTTTTTAAAATGATTTTGGTGATGTTTATGTTGATAAAAATGACATGATTTTGATTTTTGTGATATTTTGATGTAGGAGTTTCATTTATCGGGTTTCTTCCCCTAAAAGTCATCGCATTTATATCCCTTTTTCCTCTACACCACCACCATCACTCACCACCCTCAATCAGAAGTCGTTGTACCTAACCACTTTTCCTCTCTTAGATTCTACCTATCCCCTTTATACTAGTTTAAGTTTTGTACTTTCTTTTTAGTATTTGTTTGTTTTTTATTATGGAATCAATTGAAGTTAATGTTTTGATTTTCTGTTGATGATATTAGTATTACACAGAGCCAGTTCTATTTATTATGACATGACTGGGATCCAAAAAAATTACCATGGGGATGTATATCCTGATACTTACAACTTGATATCATAAACAATGTTTCTAACATTGGTATATTCTATTCACCATTTCTTTTTTGTTGTTTCAGGTTGTTGCAATTAAAGCCTTAAATATAATTTTGGAGGTACATTGTTATTATTATTATAATTATTATTATTATTATTATTATTATTATTATTATTATTATTATTATTATTATTATTATTATTATTATTTTATTTAAGATTAGTGTTAAACGCAAGAAAAAGAAGGTGTATGTACACAAATGATGGAATCTGGTCAATTTATGGGTTTCTTAACCATTTATATGAACTAAATCTTATTAGGATTAGTTCAAAATTTGTTGATTCAATATTTCTAGGGTCTTGATATTTATCAAGATTTAGTTAAAATTTGTTGTGTAACATTTACAAGCCATCCTTTTGTACCGTTGCTTCATTTTCATTGCTAGTGGTGATGTATCAAGCTTTAGGAATGAAACATATGCAGTTTGAACATGCTCTTTGAAACAAATAGTCATTAATTCTACCTTACCATTGTGGTAATTGATGTTAGATAAGAATTTGATAGCATGGAGACTACAATATAAAATAAAAATGGAAGTCAATTCTTTAGAAGCACAGTCAAGGTATTAAATCGGGCATCATTCTATAACATATATAAACCTGTAACATTTATTTCTTTCTTCTATAGACACCATGGTTGACACTAAGGCTTGTGGTATTTGGGCATGTTCTAGAGTTGATTGAGTCCTGGTAAAGATGAAGACATATCGCTTAAAGGTGAAGTCAATATGTTGTAAAGTATGTGAGTGTATGTTTGGATATGTATGTGTGTGAATATCATAATCAATTGGGTGTGATATTGTAAACGAACGGATTGGATTGTGTAAGTCCCTAAATCGCTTTGATGTATCAATCAGATCCAATTGAAGGTGCGAAATCCCAATCAAGTGGATGATGCAAGATATAATAGAGAAGAAGAAGAACAACAAGAAGATGAATCTTCAATGTATACAATGATATTCAATATGATCCAATACACAAGATTCACACACACTTGCACGTTCTCTCTACTTTCTCTCTCTAGACACATGAATATGACAATGGAAGCCCCTAGAACGTTTTCTACTCGTTAGACACCCTCCTTACACTCCTAAATGACACTATATATATATATATATATATATATATATATATATATATATATATATATATATATATATATATATATATATATATATATATATATATATATATATATATATATATATATATATATATATATTTGGACAAAACCCAATAGCTAGACCGAAATCACATGTGATTTCGGTCCAAACTACAACAAAACCCAAGACTGTTTTCGGCCCTAGACCGAAAACTATAAATGCCTAGAAAAGCAAAGTATAAACCATAAATTTAGACCTAACAATCTCCCCCTTGGTTTATAGCTTTCTTTTCTTATGACCTAATAAACTCCCCTGGATTTGTAGCTTGCTTTTCTTGTCAATCTTCGATTTGAGCTTGGCTTCAGCGTTTATCTTCGATTTTTTCACAACTTCAAGATGAAAGTATGAATCTTTTATATGAATAAATTCATCTTCAACAGTTGGGATTTTCTTCAAAAAATTGACTTTGAACGCACGTTGGGTGTGGAGGCTTCTTATAAGGATTCTTGAAAATCAGCACTTTTAGCTTGAGAATCTTCTGAGAGAATAACAGAGAGACTGATTCTTCTGGATCACTTCAACAGGTTCATAGATAGCAGAAAATTGATTGAGGAGACTTCAATGTAATTTTTCACATAATCTTCAGTACATGTTCACCTTGTTTCTGGGGTTGAAAGATTGTATATTGAAAGAATAATCTTCACTTCTTGTGCCTTCGAATGAGAATTCTTCGATCATCACCATTGTGTCTTGAAACTAACAAATGACTAAAAAGTCCCTGTGGATCACAGAGTTACGAAAAACCCTTCTCACCACAGTTGTTCAAGGATGTAACCTTGGCTCAAAAAGTTCTGATACAGTCTCCTTGAGTCTCTTCTTCCTTTGAGTTCTCTAATTTTTTTAATTCGCTTTTCCAGAAAAAGAAAATTTTGAGATAAAACAAAACTAAAAGTAAACTTAGCACACAGAAGAAATCACTAAGAAGTAAAAACCAAAAATAAAATACACTCAAAAGTAAAACAAAAATATTTTTGGATTTTTGATTTTTCTGAAAAAAATAAAAACAGAAATAAACATATTTTTGGATTTTTAATTTTTGGATTTTTGTTTGATTTTTTTAATTCTACCCTTAAATTTGCACATAGAGGAAAACTATGAACAAATTTAACAAAAACAAAGACATTTGGGATCAAAGTTGTCAAGCAATTCGATATCGTTTATCAGCATACACCTGCATGTCTAGCTCTGGTCAATCACCAGTATTGTGGTCCACTTAAAAACAAATGATATTTGTAAGTTTGACAGATTATAAGTAACAACACATTCTACCTATATTCCTAAATAGGCCATTTAACTGACGACGTCCAAGGATATTGTTGTCCACTTAAATTCAGGAGCGAGATCTACAGACAACCTATTAAGTGGTTCAATTTTAGATGTACTAGAACGTGTTCCCCAATTCCTGACATACCCCAGTAATCGAGAACTTCCAAAGAATTCCTTACTTTAGGTGAGTATTCAATCATTAAGAGAGAAGATAGATATAGAAATGCATATGTTGTATCCCAGGTCGGATGTCTTCCAATCACACAGAGGGAAAAACATATGACTAACATAGATAGAGGGTTAGAGAGATAGTAGGGTGCATATGATGTGTCCCAGGTCAGATCTTTCGATCACGTAGAGGGGAAAGCATATCGCTAACAGATAGAAAGAATTGCATAGATAGGGAGATACATATAGATATAGTTGCATATGTTGCATTCCAGGTCGAATATGTTCCAATCACGCAGAGGAGGCAACATATGACTGATAGATAGAAAGAAAGAAAATGATTTCCTACAGACCTACATTATCAGAACCCCTTAGTTGCCCAATTAGTACCGGAATTAAGGACATGATTCCATACATCGAGGAAATGTTGAGCCACAATTCTAGATACATATGACTTTAATCTATTCTGTAGGTTCCCTTGTTTATCTCACTGCTCAATCTACCCGAGCGTCGTATCTAAGTCCATACTGTCAAGTCCTTTCATTGTCAATCTATGTCTAGTCCTTTTAAATCCTTCCTTCATACCAACACATTGAACACAGAGTCTAGACAATTCAACTTTAGTGCATTACACGAATTTCAGATTTCCCTTTAACACCAAGCTTCATATCACTTCCCAAAAATTGATTACCAAAAGAAAACATATTTTAAAAATCTTGATTTTTTATATATTTTTTTGTATTTTTATTTCTCCCCCTTAATATGGGCATGGAGAAGAAAGAAAATAAAATAAATGCGCAAATTTAGGAATGTCTTTGAAACGAATCATTGTAAGAAAAACTCAGGAGTATCGGGAAGAAAACTCAAACCGTAATTCACCAATGGAATCCAGATGATCTAAGAACATCACACATATGCAACAGCATGTTCAGCCTTAGCTGTGTTTCAATATCGAAACATATCCAAAAATTCTTTACATCGTTAAGTACAAACCCCATTTCTAATCCTCTTTTTTCTTCCTTTCCCGCAAAGGACACATACTCTCAAACAAAGTTCTAAATATTGTAAAGTTGAGAGATGTCTCCTATCATGTGATAGGAACAACCACTATCAACAAACTAAAGTATGATGATATTCCTCCATATCTGTTCCAGCACAAAGTGCGGGATTAGTTGGTCTTTGGAACCCAGTCCATTTTGAAACTAGGTTGACCTTTATAATCTATGCAAGGTGATGGGTTTTGAGTAGGGGTGAGCAAAAACCGCACCGCAACTAACATTAACCGCAAAAACCGCATAAATCGCAACCGACAAACCGCAACCGCAATTAAAACCGATGGTGAGGTTTTCTGTTTTTCAAAAACCACAAATTTGCGGTGCGGTGCAGTTATTAGTTTTCAAAAACCGCACCGCCCCGCATATATTATGTACAATTTTTTTAATTAATTATTAATATATTAAATATTAAAAATAACACAAGTTTCATGGATGAAAGATGGATAAAATACTAGAAGACCAAAGTATTGGTGTTTTGTTATGTTTAACTTTAAAAAATGGTGAAATTAGACAATTTTAAGATATTTCTTGTTAATTACTATTAATTTGACGTTTTTAAGCTATTAGTTGTTTGTAATTTAAGTTAATTGTTTTATACTTTATGGTTTTTTTTTTATTACAAGTAGTATGTTTGAACTCTTAAAACCATTTGAGCTCTAAACTGTGGTTAAAAACCACACAAAAGAACCGCACGAAATCCATGTGGTTAATAACCGCAACACAGAAAAAACAAAACTGCACCGCAAAAATAACCGCCTAACCACACCGCAAAAATAACCGCACCATGCGGTTTTGAAAATGGATTTACCACATTTGCGGTTAGTGGTGAGGTTTTAGCTAATAACCGCACTGAACCGCACCGCGCTCACCCCTAGTTTTGAGCATTCTAACACACCTATGGTGTACATGCAACCCTAGAAACCTTGGATCTATGTTTTCTCTAATACTCATGCAAATATGATTTTTCCAAGGTTTACTTCCTAACTAGCATGGCATGGGGAACATGTAATATAAAACTAGTAAAAGTACATACCTTTGTTGTTACTTGGATTCCTTGAAGACTTTGTGAGCCTAATATCCCAAATGTTGTGCCTCAAATGCTTCACACAACAGTACAGGACTTGGAATAACTTGAGAGAATACACTTGCACTCAAAATCGGTTATGCCCTCTTAGAAATCACTAGTCGTCCGATTTTGCTAGCTATAGGGCTCCTTTTATAGTGTTGTCACAATTAGGGTTTACACATGAATGCCCTTAATTGTCATGACTCTTCATTTCTAATGATCCATGGGTTTGTAACTCCCATGAACTATCCATGGAGCTCCAAATGGTTATAACCCAACTCCATAAACCATGGATGATAATTCCACCATAAAAGATTAGATGATTGTCATAATCAACCCTATATATTTAATTAGTCTCATGTTGATCACCAAATTAATTCTAAATTAATACTTGATCAACACTAATTAAATAATACTATTATTAATATATTAGAACTTATAATATATTAATAATCACAAATGTGCTTTCTCTCATTTAGTTTATCCAAATATTGCAATGCCATGCAACCCAAATGGACCATGTCGGGTGGGGTCAAGTACATATCAAATAAAGTTATGGACTTAGACAATATATCCAACAGTCTCCCACTTGGATAAGTCTAATAACTATATTTGCAGATATGACTTTAGGATCCGACTAGCAATCGTAGCTCTTTCAATGTCTCTAGGAACCGAGATGATAATGATACGCCATTTAAGATAAGTGATCATATAATCCCTTGCTCTCAAGATATCATCCGGACAAACACATGGAACATGGTCTTACTTATTGTCTTGCCTTTGTTTCTCAATATCTGATTTGTTTCGACATAGAACTAAATTGAACGCATCAATTAGGTTCTGAACGGGCCCGGTACATAAGTCAAAACCAAATCATCGAGGGGCCCAGATACTGCTTCTATTTCTAGAAGGAATAGATAAACTTCGACTCATATGCTTGTACTGACTACTTGTTGAATTATGCACAAAAGCACGTTTTATAACATTGAGTGACGGATGCGTTTTCGTACAATCAATGGATAACCAACTCATAGTCAACAACTCATATTTCTAGGTTTGAAGATTTATATGATATTACTGTCTCATGATCACTCGAGGTAAATTCCATGAAGTGATGCAAGTGAGCGTGGGTTGAATCCAATACTCAGGACTTATGAGCACTCATGAATGCTGTAGCAACCATTGATATGTCTAATGCACCTTAGACAAATCTTACAAGACAAATTCATGATAGTCTTGATTCATATCTACTTCCGACATATGACTGACTGTGGAGAGTTTGAATAAAATAATTATTTTGGAAGTCAAAACATGCAAAATTGAAACCATAGTACACGATCAACATAAGATAGTAACACTTTACTCATAAATAAATAACAACTTTTATTTAATCATCAAAATGTCAATTACATTTTACAAGTTTCATAGAGCTATGTAATTATTAAAACTAATATCATCCTTCAGCCCTATGCGCCTCGCATGTTGTAGCTGCTTAACCCTACTCAGTCCCTTCGTGAGGGGATCTGCTGGGTTCTCATCCGATGATACCCTCTTTGCCATGAGGAGTCCTTCTTCTATTTGATGTCTGCTGAAATGGTATTTTCTGCCAATATGCCTAGATCTCCTGTGATCTCTTGGTTCCTTAGCTAAAATAACCACACTTTCGCTATCACAGAAAATTTCCATTGGCTCCTTTATAGCTGGTACAACTCCAAGATCTCCGATGAAGTTCTTTAGCCATATCGCCTCCTTTTCTACTTCACTCACTGCTATGTACTCTGATTCACAAGTAGAATCAGCTACTGTCTCCTGCTTGGAACTTTTCCAAGTAATTGCCCCTCTATTTAGGATAAACACCCATCCTGACTGAGAGCGGAAATTATCCCTATCAGTCTGAAAGCTAGCATCACTATATCCTTCCACTCTCAAGTCATCACTACCACCTAGGGTAAGGACCCAGTCCTTAGTCATCCGCAGATACTTGAGAAAGTTCTTTACCACAGTCCAGTGAGCCTTTCCAGGGTACCCTTGATATCTACTGACCATGCTCAAAGCAAAGGCCACATCAGGGCGAGTACAAGTTATAGCATTCATGATAGAGCCTACAGCAGAAGCATATGGTATATGACTCATCTCTGCTATCTCAGCCTCTCTACTCGGACTCTGAGTCTTACTCAGCTTGGCATTACTCTAGATAGGTAATTCCCCTTTCTTGGATTCTTGCATGCACAACCTCTTCAGCACCTTATCCAAGTAGGTACTTTGACTAAGTTCAATCAGTCTCTTACACATGTCTCTCATTATCCTTATCCCTAGGATATAGGCAGCTTCTCCAAGATCCTTCATAGCGAAACACTTCCCAAGCCAGGACTTAACCTCCTGCAAGGTTGGGATGTCATTTCCTATGAGTAGTATGTCATCCACATACAACACCAGAAAGCTCATTATGCTCCCACTAGCCCTAACATATACATAGGAGTCATCTTCGCTCCTCGAAAAGCCAAACTCTTTGAATTTCTCATCGAAGCAAAGATTCCATCTACGAGATGCTTGTTTCAATCCATAAATGGATTTCTCAAGCTTACACACCCTATTAGGGTACTTTGCATCGACAAAACTCTCTGGCTGGGCCATGTAAACATCCTCAACCAACTTTCCATTAAGGAAAGCAGTTTTGACATCCATTTTCCGTATTTCATAATCATGAAATGCAACTATGGCCAGCAAAACTCTAATAGACTTAATATTTGCTACTGGTGAAAAGGTCTCATCATAGCCAACTCCTGGAGTTTGAGTAAAGCCCTTTGCCACCAATATTGCTTTGTAGGTGTGTACCTTCGCATCCATATCTGTCTTCTTTTTGAAGATCCATTTGCACCCAACTGTCTTACGACCTAGTACATTGTCCACCATGTTCCACACTTGATTGTCATACATGGACTGAATCTCGTTGTCCATAGCCTCCTTCCATTTAGCAGACTCGGGGCCTGCCATGGCTTCCCTGTAATTATTAGGTTCATCCAAATCTATTAGTGTACTATCATTAATAAATGTATCATCTTCAGTGGTGATGTGATAGCCATAATAAAATTCAGGTGTGTTCCTAACTCTAGTGGAACAACTCGGAGGTACAGACTCATCTATCGGCTCAACATGAGTTTCCTCCTCAAGTTGGTTGGTAGTATTTGAGGTTCCTTCACCACTTGACTCTTGAAGCTCTTCAAGGTGAATTTTCCTCCCACTGTCCCCTTGGTTTATAAATTCTCTCTCACGAAAGACTTCTCTTCTTGCTACAAAGACCACATTATCATTGGGTCTGTAGAAGTGGTAACTAAAGGATCTCTGTGGGTAGCTAATGAAAATACACCTATCACTTCGAGGTTCAAGCTTATCATGAGTCTCACGCCTCACGAAAGCTTCACAACCCAAAATCTTCATGTGGTCTAGATTGGGAACTTTCCCAGTCCATATCTCGTGAGGTGTTTTGGCAACCTTTTAAGTAGGGACTAGATTAGGGATATAGGCGGAAGTCTCTAAGGCATACCCCCAGAAAGAGATTAGTAACGAAGCTCGACTCATCATGAAACGAACCATATCCAACAAGGTTTGATTACGCCTCTCAGCCACACCATTCACATGTGGTGTCCTGGGAGGTGTCAATTGTGAGATGAATCCACATTCCTTGAGATAGTCGAGGAACTCTGTACTAAGATATTCACCGCCAAGATCGGATCGAAGCATCTTAATATTCCTGTCCAATTGATTCTCAACTTCCTGTTTAAACTCTTTAAACTTTTCAAAGGTTTCTGACTTATGCTTGATTAAGTAGATATATCCATATCTATTGTAATAATCAGTGAAAGTCACATAGTATCGATTAGCATCCCTTGTGGCTGATTTGAAGGGTCCACAAACATCTATGTTTATGAGGTCCAACAAACCCTCACCCCTCTCACAAGTACCAGTGAAGGGTGACTTTGTCATTTTTCCAAGTAAACAAGACTCGTAACTATCATCCAACCTTAGGTCAAATGATTCCAAAACTCCATACTTCTGGAGTTGGCCTATGCGCTTCTTGTTAACATGTCCAAGACGACAATGCCACAAGGATGCTTTATCTATGCTTATCGAAGAATCAATATGATATACATTATTTCCTAAGTTGTCTACAATCAACAAAGTTTCATATACACCATCACAAGGTAATGCTTTAAAATAAAACACATCATTATAAAAAACATCAATAGCACCAATTTTATTATCAAACGAAAAGGTGAAACCTTGTTTGTACAAACTATGAAGGGAAATAATATTTCTCGCCATTTCAGGCGAGTAACAACATTTATTCAAATCTAACATTAACTCATTATTAAGCAATAAAGAATAAACTCCTATATTGGTGACATGTGATGCATTCCTGTTGCCGATGACTAAGTTTATCTTCCCGTGCTCTACTTGCTCACTTCTTCTTAGGCCCTGCAAATTAGTACAAATGTGAATACCAAAACCTGTATCAAGCACCCAAGAATTAGCATTAGATGAGTTATTAGACAATATTGTATAAATACTTGCATGGATGGGTTTAACTTTCCCATCCTTCACATTTTGTAGGTACTTGGGGCAGCTTCGCTTCTAGTTCCCCTTTTCATGGCAGTAGAAGCATTGTGCTTCTTTTGGGTTTGAAGAAGGAGGAATGAGACCTTTTTTGGTCCCACTTGAAGAGGAGCCATCAAGGGACTTTCCTTTGGTACCCTTTTAAGGGGTTTTCCTCTTCTTCCCTTTCCCTGCGCAATTGCCAGAACAGGGGCTGTTGTAGGAGTAGGAGTAGAAGTAACAGCTGAGTTACCTTTAAGGCCACTTTCAACGGTCCTTAAAAGTTCTTGAAGTTTGCTAAGCGTGGCTTCCTCCTTGTTCATATGATAAGTCATACGAAACTGATCATAACTTGGAGGTAAGGAATAGAGAATGATATCAATCACTAAGTCCTCAGGGAAGTCCACATTCAGCTTCAGTAACCAGTCCACAGACCTTTGCATTTTCTTCAAGTGACCGGTGATGGGTTCACTATCCTTCATCCTAGCCGTTATCATGGAGGAGATGATTTCATACCTCTCTTGACGCGCGCTCTGATGGTATATATCCATCAGATCCAAGTGCATCTCAAAGGAGTAGAAATCTTCATAGGGTTTCTGGAGTTCGGGAGTCATGGTAGCCAACATGATGCAGGACACTTTGGTAGCATCCCTCTCATGCACAGTGTACTCCGCAACCTCCTCAGGAGTAGCAGTGGACTCATTCATGACCCTAAGCTCCTTATCAAGGAAATATTCCTTGTTCTCATAGCGGGTAATCATCCTGATGTTTCTAATCCATTCATTAAAGTTAGACCCATCAAAAGTGACTTTCCTACACAAGTTCATGAGGGAGAAGGATCTTGTAGGGTTTGAGCCAGTAGTAGTGTTGGAAGACATCTGAAAGAAATAAGGAGAAGTTTAATTAGACGAAGAATCCTTAATAAGTCACCCAAATGAAATATTAAGGCTAGGACCCCACAAACTATTTCATAACTTGGAAGAGGGATGCCGTAATCCAAACTATGAAATATTTGAAGGTAGATAAATGACGATTTACTAATTTCCACCATTATAAACGAAATAAATTATTAAATTTTAATTGGATTTGAAAATCCTAGATCTTTTGAGATACATTGAACTTTCAATGGCATGTTTAAATCTCAATTGTGCCCTCTCAAGTTTGTGACTGGGATGCCGATGATCACAAACAAGGTGTCAATAACCATGCAAATTGACTTGGTACCCTTAATTTTAACACCTAACCGATGTGCCGGTTAACCACACACGCTCCACCGATCTATGATAAAACTTAAGTCACCCTTTGCTACTCTTACTAGTCCTTGTTAGTGTGCATGTTAACCACACACGCTCCACTAACGACTTAACAAGGTGTAAAGTGTAATTTCATGGGTTAGCACCTATTTCACATTTTCCTAAAGTAACTAAGATTGGGAATTAATAAAGGTTTAGTTACTTTATAATTTCATTATACTTTTAATGAGGATTAAGGTCCTATCCTACCCGTTCGGCTAACGACCCTCCACCAGTCAAGGAAGCGGTGGGTGAGAGTGTACACCCATTAAGCAGCCATTTTATAGGCAACAACCTTATACCCCCTTATAGACTGGCTTTGTGAATGAGGCATACTTGCGGTAAGGCTGGCTTATTCTTATACATATATATAATGATTAAACTTTTAATATTAAAGAAGTATAAGGGGTGAATTTTAAATTTTTAAAATTCCCAAGATCTATTTGAAATTAAAGTATTCATGTATGAGACTTTACAAATTCCAAAACTTGAGGGCAAGTTTTGAAACTATTTCAAGACTCTTCAATTTGTAACTTATGAGTTTTAATGGTTCATAAAGTTGAAGACTCTTCATTTTATGAAACCTCCTATTCTTTAATGACAACTTTTAAAGAAGTGAATTTTGGTTATCCATAACATGAGGACAAGTTATGGATTCCATCATTAGCCATTAAGATCAAGAATTATACTACAAGCAAATAACACATAATTCCTATGATCTTCTAAAACTCATAAGAACAAATATTCATATCAAAATTACAAGAATCAGATTAACACATATAAATCATGGAATTTTGATATTAGCCATTGTAAATGGATTAGCATAAACATTACACCATCTAAAATAAGTTTTAAAACACCAAAACAGTTTAAGGTAATGTTTCTAGTCCATTTCCAGCAGCAAAAGTCAAAAAACTGCATTCTGGGGCTCTTACTCGTCGAGTGCAAGAACCTAATCGATGAGTAGGATGATTTTGGTCATGGACTCGTAGAGTCCCCTCATGGACTCAGTGGGTTTATGTGTCAGAGTGCAATTTTCGAGCTTTTTCAACAGGTTTGCATCAAGTATCAAGAAAACAAGCCTAGGCTCTGATACCACTGATGGGTTTTGAGCATTCTAACACACTTATGGTGTACATGCAACCTTAGAAACCTTGGATCTATGTTTTCTCTAATACACATGCAAATTTTTCCAAGGTTTACTTCTTAACTAGCATGGCATGGGGAACATGTAATATAAAACTAGTAGAAGTACATACCTTTGTTGTTGCTTGGATTCCTTGAAGACCTTGTGAGCCTAGCACCCCAAATGTTGTGCCTCAAATGCTTCACACAACACTACAAGACTTGGAATAACATGAGAGAATACACTTGCACTCAAAATCGGTTATGCCCTCTTAGAACGCACTAGTCGTCCAATTTTGCTAGCTACAGGGCTCCTTTTATAGTGTTGTCACAATTATGGTTTACAGATGAATGCCCTTAATTGTCATGACTCTTCATTTCTAATGATCCATGGGTTTGTAGCTCCCATGAACTATCCACGGGGCTCCAAATGGTTATAACCCAATCCATAAACCATGGATCATAATTCCACCATAAAAGATTAGATGATTGTCATAATCAAACCTATATATTTAATTAGTCTCATTTTGATCACCAAATTAATTCTAAATCAATACTTGATCAACACTAATTAAATAATACTATTATTAATATATTAGAACTTATAATATATTAATAAAAATAAGTGTCCTTTCTCTCATTTAGTTTATCCAAATATTGCAATGCCATGCAACCCAAATGGACCATGCCGGGTCGGGTCAACTACATACCAAATAAAGTTATGGACTTAGACACTATATTCAACACAAGGTACTCTCTCCCATGACATATCCTATTTATCACACACAGAAAATGAAGAAATGTTAGAATAATTAGAAGATTTGGAGTATGAACCTTTGGTTTCCGTCTGTAGTCAGGTTTAACCCATTTCTTCTTTGATCGGATGGGTGCCTTATCACTTGCTTTAGAACTTGAGCCTGATTGTCGAGATGACTTTGAATTAACTGATCTTCGTTTAACTTAACCATCTCTTGAATTTGGCTTCTTGGCCAACATTCCCTTCTTGTCCTTGGGAGTTGGATTCTTGCCCTTCTTCACATTCCAGTCACCATTGTGCGATTGTGACCTCGAAGGGTTTCTTTTGGAAGATCTCCCTCTTGATGCGTTCTGCCAACCTTGTGCATGGTAGGGGACATATGTACGATTTGGACAATTTCTGGCAATGTGTCCAGGTGTTACACAGTGAAAACATGTATGTTTCTTCACGTAGGAGTTATTTCTGCCTACCCCTGGTGGCCTTCCCATGCCTTGTTTCTGATTGTTCCCACATGCACAATTGTAGCAAGCGGTCTGTTTTGCTTGTTTTGGTGGCATGTATTTACCAGCAACATGTTTATTAGATGTAACTGAATTAGAAGCAATAGATTCAAAGTTCAAGGAGACATTTCTTTGATAATCAGTAGATTTACAAAAGTATAATTAATTTTGTTCTCCTTGTCCTCATCTTCCACTACTTTATCTGCACATGAAGTAGAATCATTAGTATCGTTCACCACAATATTTTTAGTTGGTCCTGATTATTCAGTCTTAACTGCAGCTGGCACAGGAGGCGGACCAAACTAAGTGGGTATCTCCTCCTCATTGATCTCTTGGGGTGGGGTATAGTTGACATTGAAGGGAGGTGGAACACTGTGATACCCTAGACCCTTATTTTGATTATCTTTAAATTTTAATTGTTTCTCAATCATAGTCTCAACTTTCTTACTTGACACATCAAACTTTTTGAAGATAAAATCTGCATTTTTAAATTTATTTTTCAATGTGTCAAGCTAGCAAGCTATTTCTTAACATAGTTACAATTTTCACATTTGTTACTATATTCTTCTTGAAGTTTTTTAATGTCCTTGGTTTTGGCATCTAGTTCTTCTGGTTTTTGGGAATTCCTAAGAGTATATCCTTCATATTTAAGGTCCTCATTGTCTCTACATAATATATCAATTTGATCATGAAGAAGCTTAATTGTAGCTTCACAAGACTAAGAACAGGAAGTTTCAATAACCTTGGTGATTAAGGAACTCATCTTTTACCAAAAATACCCTTTGACTTGAAACCTCGAAAGTCAAACTTAAAAAGTCGAACTTGAAAGTCAAACTTGAAAGTCAAACTTAAAAAGTTAAATTTAAAAAGTCAAACTTGAAAGTCAAGCTGAAAAGTTAAACTTAAAAGGTCAAACTTGAAAGTCAAATTTGAAGGTCAAACGTGAAAACATGAAAGTTAAACGTGAAAGGCAAAGTTAAAAGTCAAAGATTAATCTTGGGAGTAAAAAGTCAACTTTGAAAGTCAAAGGTCAAAAATGAAAGTCGAAATTTAAACTTGGAAGTCAAAAGTCGAAAGTCAAAACTTTGGGTCGAAAACGTTGCTTGAAAATTTGAAAAAAAAAGAGTTTTAGACCGAAATTGCGAGGCTTCTAATGTGGACCGAGAAGACTCGCACCAAGAGGAGCTATTGACTGAGAATACGAGACCGAACATATGCACCGAAAACGTCCGAGGGCGCTCCACCGCAAACTCTCGCACGCTCCACCAAAATCTTGGACACGCTCCACCGAGAACCTTCGCACCACGCTCCACCGAGAACCTGCTGACCAAAAACGCAGTGGCCAAGAACACTTCGGAAAACCGAGCTCCTGACCGAAATTAGCCAACGGGGTCTCGCTGGATACGACCAAAAACACGTTTTTTCACCTTTTTGATGCCAAACTCGATCAAAAACTCAAATTTATGAAGAACACAAAGAACAAACAACCAATATTTCTTCCGAAACAAATAAAAAAACGCTAAAACCTTCAAGAAAAAAAATCCAAAAACGTTCAATATCCTGCCAAATTAATTGATACAATTCTACTCTGATACCACTTGTAAGTCCCTAAATCGCTTTGATGTATCAATCAAATCCACTCGATGGTGCGAAATCCCAATCAATTAGATGATGTAAGATAGAATCGAGAAGAAGAAGAACAAGATGAATCTTCAATGTATACAATGATATTCAATATGATCCAATGCACAAGATTCACACACACTTGCATGTTCTCTCTGCTTTCTCTCTCTAGACACGTGAATATGACAATGGTAAACAAAGTGATGAAAATAATAATTAAAAAAAGAATTTTTGAATTTTTTCTTTTATTTTATATTTTAAAATTATTTTTAGATTGTATGTCACGGTCTTACAAAATTAATATTGTGTCAAATGAACCTGAATATATATATATATATATATATATATATATATATATATATATATATATATATATATATATATATATATAAACCGTCTTTCCAACAAAAATTACCGAAATTACCATTATAGAAAAGTAAGTTTTTAGATTAAATAAATATATAATAACTAAAAACAGCCTTTTGAAGCCATGGAAGGAGACAAACCTTTTCGATGATTGGGTTTCCATACGATTTCAGATTAGACCTTTCCTCAAAAGCACATGTGGCTTTAATCAAAATCCAAGTTACATTTGCTCTTTCAAAAAAAAAATCCAAGTTACACAAATGGTCCTTATTCTATGGTTTATCCCTATCTACTCCCCCATAAATCACCCATCATTCAAGTGATATGTAGTTGTTAAAATACTTTTAGGGGTGTTTGGATTAGCTTTTTAGCTTATTGCTTATACTTTATTTGTGGTGGGAATAAGCAATAAGCATGAGGAAGGATGCTTATTAAAATTAGGTTATTTAGCTTAATAAGCTGGATTTTATCCAAACACTCAAATTAATTTATTGTGGGAATAAGCAATAAACATCTCTTTTTTTCCTATCCAAACACCCACTTAGACCGGAAGGAGTGGGAGGGATGCTTTCCTCATTTTTGGTGGGCCATACCCCTCTTTCCTTCACTCTCCTTTCCCTTACCTAAAAGCCAAAGAATGGGTGGGAAGCCTTTCCCTCACTTATATATATATATATATATATATATATATATATATATATATATATATATATATATATATATATATATATATATATATATATATATATATAATAATAATAATAATAATAATAATTTTTTTTGCTTTATAATTATTAAATTAATATCAAACATAAAATTTAAATAAAAATAAAAAACATTTCATTAAGTAAAATAAAAATTACATTAAGCCTACTATTTAATTAAGTAGAAAATAAGCCGCAAAAAAAAAAAAAAATCAAACAACCTACAACATAGTAAAAATTATTAATTAATATCCTAATTTTATCTAAACCTAGATACATCACTCGGAATCATCGTCTTTCTCCTCGCCTTAATCATCTGCATCATTCTCCCCAGCGTCACTCTCGTAGTCGGCATCTTCACTCTCGACGAACATATTAGAATCCTCGTCTGATTCGTCAAACAAATCATCGTGAGATAACTCGTGCGAGGGCTGAATATGAGCCCTATAAATGTGCTCCACCAAATCAGCGTGAAGGGCCTGATGAATATCGCGATTGTGTACTTCTCTTCTATTCACCCTATACTCTTGTGTAAAAACGACTACTCCTTCGACATTTGGCAAAACTTCATTTTCGTTGTATCGGCATATTGCTCTTCCTTCGTCTTCAAGAATCATATTATGCAATATGATACATGCATACATTATGTGTTGTAACCTTTTCACCTCATATGACCTTGCCCCGACCGTTAGTACATGCCAACATCTCTTAAGTACACCAAATGCTCGCTCCACATCCTTCCTAGCTGACTCTTGCGCCTCTTTAAACTTTTCCCTTTTCGGGTCGTTAGGACATGTAAACGATTTCACAAAAACAGACAAGGGTGGATATATACCGTCAGTAAGATAGTATCCACATTTATATGCTACCCCATTTGCTTGAAAAGGTACATTGTGTGACTTTCCAAGGTAGATATCGTTGAATACAGGCGACTGGTCTAGCACGTTGATGTCATTGTTTGCAACAGCTGGACCAAAGAATGCATGTCATATCCAAAGATCATGGGATGCGATAGACTCTAGAATGACCGTCGGCTCTTTGTGGTCACCTCTCATGTACTGACCACGCCATGCATTGGGGCATAATGACCAACTCCAATGCATGCAATCGATACTACCTAGCATTCCAGGGAATCCATGTTTGCCTTCATGCACCGTATACAATTGGTGGATATCGCTGATAGTTGGTTTGTGCAGATATTGTCGCCCGTAAACCAAACAGATCACTTTGCAGAACGTGTACACAGAGTCCCTCACGGTATGCTCTAACATCCTAAAATACTCGTTCCATTTGTCTGCGCCCATGCCGTATGCTAGCTGACGAATTGAAGCTGTGCATTTTTGAATGGGAGAGAAACCTTTTTTCCCCTTGCATCCATTTTCCATTGGAAATATAGAAAGCGGCCTTCCAAATCGCCAACAATACGTAAAAATAGTTCCTTCCTCATCCGGAACCGACGTCGAAACTTACAGCGTAGACGGTGTCATCTGCAAAATAATCTTCTATAAGACGATCGTGTCCGGCTTCGTGATTTCTACGTAACGGCGACTTTCTTAGGTTAGGTCGTGAACGTGATGTTTCACCAAGTCGGTTTTGATAGTATGCAACCGTTTTTGCCATGACGGTACCGATAAGCTTAGCCTCCTCTACTGCCGTCGAATCGGATGATGAAGATGATGACATTTTGAGTAATATTTTTTAAAGAGAAATATAGAGAAATATAGATTATGGTTTAAAAATGATAAAATGTTTGAGTATTTATAGATTAAGAAAAGGGAAGGAAAAAAGATATATATATATATATATATATATATATATATATATATATATATATATATATATATATATATATATATATATATATGTTAACGGCTATATAGCCATTTGAGTGAAAAAGAAAAAAAAAGAAAAAAAAAATTCATCGGCCAATGGTTAGAAGAGAGAGAGAGAGAGAGAGCGGGACTCTCTCCCCCCACTTGCTTCCTGCGGTTCCTTTCTCGTACCCACGGTGCGGTGTGCACAGGTGCGGGATCGGTTCCCGCTCCTTTCCCTTATCCCACTCCGTCCGGCCTTAGAGTAAATAAAATAACATAAATGAGATATAAAATTTAATTTCATACGATGAAATAAAACTGTATTCAATTTTCGTAATTTTATTTGTTTCTTAATATAAGTTTCTAATTATATATTTTTTGAGTGACAATAAATCTTCAAGTTTTCAATCAATTTATTAATTTTTTAAAAGGTCGTAAATTTCTGGTTTTTTGTAAATATCATTTTTTTTCCATTAAAAAATAGGTATTGACTATTTAACAAATATATTTTTAGCTTATTGACATTTTAAAAAATAAATAAACTAATATGTAATTTTAAAAAGATCTCTCAGACATATCTAAAGCTTTGTGGAATTCCTACATAACAATATTCAATTTTGAAATGTTCAATTTCAAAAAGTTTTTTTTATTAGACCACATTGATGATTCTATAGTTATAATTTTAATAATAATAATTCCAAGAATGTCGTGTATATATATATATATATATATATATATATATATATATATATATATATATATATATATATATATATATATATATATATATATATATATATATATATATATATATATATATATATATATATATATATATATATAGAGGTTAATGTGTTTCTTACATTTATTGTATGCTAGAATGCATCAATAGAAATTTAGTAAAATCAAATAATTATTTAATTAAATAAAGATATATATTAAATGATTTCATAATTGTATGTGTATTAAATGATATCCATAATTATAATTCTATTTTTATGGAAACTAATTAAATTTGTTATTAATATGAACAATAAAATTCTTTCAGAATTATTCGCATCTAGGTTTTTATGTATGAATTCGTAATTTGTTTCAACACTCACTTGCTATGGTGCAAAGTCACTCTTGGATGTATTTGTGCTTTACCCTTATTGATATGTAAATTAGTTGTATTTCCTATAAACAGGAAGAGAGTGACACTCATATTTAGTAATGATCATTTTGGAGTGTTAGATTAGAGAGATAAATTTGTACAAACTCATTTGTGTATCGTTTTTAGATCTAATATGTGTAACACCGTAAAAATTTGAACAATTTTTCACTTTTGAAAAACCATAAAATATCATTCACAATCATTTTAAAAACATTGTATCAACAATGTATTAGTACAAAACCTTAAGATCATAATATATAAACTCCAATGTGCATGTGTACGAATCATGTCGGCGTCTTCCTGCGCTCATCACTGGTACCTGAAACACATAACACAACAACTGTAAGCATAAATGCTTAGTGAGTTCCCCAAAATACCGCATACAACACATATGCCACTCGAGGCTATAATATGACCCCCAGTCGATGTGTCTCAGTTGGACACTCCAGTCCCGTAGCTCGTTGGACCCTCTGGTCCGGTAATAGCTCGTTGGGCCCTCAGGCCCGGACTGCATCGTTGGACCCTTCGGCCCGGTCTATAACATCACACAACATACATATAACACATAACATGTAATCTCATACATAACACATAAGACCCTATGGTCCACTCATAATACCACTCTAGCTAACGTATAGTGAGAAGACTCACCTCGGGTGTCTCGGTAAGTCTCTGACTCGGTAGAAATGTGATCTAGCCTCCGCCTAATCACACAAAATAAATACTCTCATAAATACCACTATACTCAACCCTAAAAGTCAACAAAATTCAACGGTCAAACTTTGACCCGACTCGTCGAGTGCACTTGGGTGACTCGACGAGTCTACACGTGTCCACTGACTCTCTTAGTCCCTCTCTTGGCACGTTGAGTACCTCCCTTGAATCGACGAGCCACACCTGGAATGAATCACGGGACCACCCCGACTCAACTCGCCGAGTCTTAAGAACAACTCGGCGAGTTCCACCTTGAACTCCAGTCCCCCTCACTCTCCCCGACTCACCGAGTTATTCCCCAACTCGGACAGTCTAATCACTGAATGATTTACGAGAAACCCTCATCCTACTCGACGAGTCTGTTCTTCGGACTCGGCGAGTTCATGCCATGCACAAACTCCATAGGCCTCCTGAGGCCAGATCTGTTCCATACATTCATAGATCTGGCCTTCCCAAGCATGATAATCACGTAAAGTTCAGACCTTGACACTCATACAACATAAAAATGGTCTAACTTGGTGATTTAGCCCCAAAAATGACATCCCAAGCTCAGGGATCCCAAAATGACTCATAAAGCTCCTAGGGTTAAGGTCTCTGGACCTCTTTGGGTGTAGATCCAAGACATAAACTCGACAAGGGACCAAATGCTCCACTTATTCAACCTCTAAAAGGGTTAGAAAACCCTAACACTAAGAATCAACACCAAAACTGAAGAAGGTCTGACCAAAATACCTCAATATGGTCTCTAAGAACTCAGAAATCACCAAAATCGCACCTCCTTCAGCCTCGTCTTGCCTTGGTCATCTCCTTCTTGCAAAACACCCACAAAAGGATCAAGAATGGCCTCTCCTTCCTCACAAACGCTCTAGATCTCTTAGGGTTTCTCTCTGGGGGTTGGTGGCCGAAAATGAAGGCCCTAAGAGCCTTTAAATAGGTCTTAAACCCTGAAAATTAGGGTTTCATTAAACAGCTTGGACTCGCCGAGTCCACTCATGAACTCGCCGAGTCCAGTTGTGAACTCGGATACGAATCCGCGACCATACTCGGCGAGTTTAGACGCCAACTCGCCGAGTCTCCTCACAACTCCCAAAAATAAAAGAATAAAATATAATACCTGGGAATCGGGATGTTACAATTCTCCCCCACTAGAATCAGACTTCGCCCCCAAAGTCTCACTCTGCAAGCAACTCTGGATGCTGCTCCCGCATCTCACGCTCCGGTTCCCAAGTTAACTCTGACCCATTCCGATGCTGCCACTGGACCTGGACCAGAGGCACATCCTTGTTCCTCAAAACCTTGATCTTTCGATCCCTAATCGCCACCAGTCTCACAACATAATTCAGGCTCGCATCCACCTGAATATCTTCTAATGGCACCACTTCCGACTCGTCGGCTATACACTTTCGTAGTTGCGACACGTGGAAAGTGTCATGAATCTGACCCAACTTTGCTGGTAACTCCAAACGGTAGGCTACCCTGCATACCCTCACGACTACCCTGAAAGGACCAATATATCGGGGCCCCAACTTGCCCCTCTTCCTGAATCGGATCACTCCTTTCCAAGGAGAGACCTTCAGGAGCACGAAGTCGCCGACCTGAAACTCGAGCTAAGACCGACGTCTGTCTGCATAACTCTTCTGATGACTCTAAGCGGTCAACAACCTCCGTATGACCTGCCGGATCTGCTCTGTCGTCTGAAGCACAATCTCGGTACTACCCATCACACGCCGGCCTATTTCTCCCCAGCAAATAGGGGTCCGACACCTCCTCCCATACAACAGCTCAAAGGGCGGCATGCCAATGCTCGAATGATGGCTGTTGTTGTAAGAAAACTCTACCAAGGGCAAATACGTGTCCCAACTCCCGCCGAAATCCAACACACATGCTCGGAGCATGTCCTTGAGCGTCTGAATCGTCCGCTCACTCTGCCCGTCAGTCTGCGGGTGGTACACGGTACTAAAATGCAGCCTCGTTCCTAATTCCTCATGAAACTTCTTCCAGAATCTGGAAGTGAAACATACATCTCGATCTGAGACAATCAAGATCGGCACTTCGTGCCACGATACCACCTCTCTCATGTATATCTCTGCCAACCTCTCCACGAAAGAGCTCTCACGGATGGCCAGAAAGTGAGCACTCTTCGTCAACTTGTCCACAATCACCCAAATTGCATCGACCCCCCTCGCGGTCCTTGGCAATTTGGTGATGAAATCCATGGTAATTTGTTCCCATTTCCACTCGGGAATCTCTAATAGCTGCAACTTACCATATGGACGCTGGTGTTTGGCCTTAACCCTACGACAGGTCAAACATCTCTTTACAAAACATGCGACATCACTCTTCATACAGGGCCACCAATATTCCTTTTTCATGTCCAAATACATCTTAGTGGCCTCGAGATGGATCAAGAATTTCGATCGATGAGCCTCTTCCATCAAAATGGTACGCGTTCCGCCCACGGACGGTACCCATATCCGACCCTAAAATGTCATAAGCCCCTGACTATTGGTAACGAATTCCGATACCAGCCCGATAACTCGCTCCCTCTTCTGGCTTTCTAGCCTTATAGCCTCAGCCTGGGCCCCATGGATAGCATCCAACACCGGGGTCATCACTTTCAATCTCAAAAAGACATCTCGCAATGGGGCGCCCTCCGCCCTACGACTCAATGCATCGGCTACAACATTAGCCTTGCCCGGGTGGTACAGGATCTCACAATCATAATCCTTGACCATGTCCAACCACCTCCTATCGCGCATATTCAGGTCGGGCTGATCCATCAAATACTTCAAGCTCTTATGGTCCGTGTATATCGTACACCGAACCCCATACATATAATGTCGCCAGATCTTGAGGGCGAACACTACCGCCCCCAGTTCCAGATCATGAGTGGGATACCTCGACTCATGAGGCTTAAGCTGCCTCGATGCATATGCTATCACATGCCCCCTCTGCATAAGCACCGCTCCCAATCCGGATATCGAAGCATCACAAAATACCACAAAATCCTCCATCCCTTCCGGAAGGGCTAAAACTGGAGCTTCGCATAATTTCTAGCGAAGTGTCTCGAACAAGGTCTACTGCTCCGGACCCAAAGAAAACGCAGCACCCTTCCGGGTCAACTTGGTGAGTGGCACGACGATCTTGGAGAAATCCTTAATAAATCTCTGATAATAGCCGGCCAAACCCAGAAAGCTCCTGATCTCGGTGGGTGATCTCGGCACCTCCCACCTCATAACCGTCTCAATCTTGGCCGGATCGACCAATATCCCATTATGGTTAACGAGATGCCCCAAAAACTGAACCTCTCGTAGCCAGAACTCATATTTGGAGAACTTGGCATAAAGCCTCTCCGATCTAAAAAATCTGAGGATCTCCCTCAAATGCTCCTCATGCTGCTCTCTGGATCTCGAATACACCAATATGTTGTCGATGAACACGATCACTGAGCGATCCGACATCAGTCTGCACACCTTGTTCATGAGATCCATGAACACCGCCGGTGCGTTGGTGAGTCCGAAAGGCATCACCACGAACTCGTAATGCCCATAACGAGTCCATAATGTTTTCTTCTGGACATCCTCCTCCCGCACCCTCACCTGATGATACCCAGACCTCAAATCAATCTTGGGGAACCATGATGCTCCCTGCAACTGATCGAACAAATCATCAATCCTCGGCAACGGGTAACGGTTCTTGACCGTTACCTTGTTCAACTCCCGATAATCAATGCACATCCGGTGCGAACCATCCTTCTTTTTGACAAAAAGAATAGGCGCCCCCCATGGCGAACAGCTCGGCCTAATAAATCCCTTCCCCAGTAGCTCCTGGAGCTGCGAGGATAACTCCTGCATCTTCGGAGGCGTAAGGCGATAAGGCGCCTTGGCGATAGGCGCAGCTCCCGGAACCAATTCAATACCGAACTCTACCTGCCTCTCCGAAGGCACACCCGACAACTCCTCTGGAAACATATCCGGAAACTCATGCACTATCGGGACCTCATCAACTGACATCAATCTCACTGAATCAATCCTCGCATCCATCACATATGCCACAAATCCCTTACAGCCCTGTTGTAGACTCTGTCTTGCTCTAGCGGCCGAGGAAAATGCTGAACCCGTACGTGTACCCTCACCATACACCGTAAGAACTCCCCTACAAGGGTCTCGAACCGTCACCAATTAACGCTCGCAGTCTATCACAGCTCCATATCGGTTCAACCAATCCATACCCACTATAACACACACGTCCCCCATCGCGATCGGAACCAGATCTATCGGAAACTCCACACCGAAGATCTCAAGGACACATCCTCGAATCACATATGAAGCATACACTTCTCACTCATCAGCTATAGAAACTCGTAGAGGTCGATCTAACGCCTCTCGATGGATACTAATGTGCTG
This sequence comes from Lactuca sativa, assembly GCF_002870075.4. Lineage (NCBI taxonomy): Eukaryota > Viridiplantae > Streptophyta > Magnoliopsida > Asterales > Asteraceae > Lactuca > Lactuca sativa. Next base: position 136,869,915 of record NC_056626.2, read on the forward strand.
ACTAAAAGCTACTGAAGCGAACGACCGACTCGCACCCGAGTCAAATAATACCAAAGCAGACATGGAACTCACAAGAAAAGTACCTATGCACATCATCATATAAGCATAAAAATTCAACTCAAATAAAAGATGAAAAGAGAATACATACCAGCCACAACATCGGGCGCCATGCGGACCTTCTCCGCAGTCAACTAAAATTCTCTCCAACGAGCCTTCGGGGCCTCGGCCTTGACCGGCCGGACCTTGATAGCCCTAGCAGCAGGCACATATCCCTGCGCTGACCCCTGAAAAAGCTGAGGGCACTCGGCCTTCCGATGGTCGGTCTGGTTGCAATGAAAGCAAACCGAAAATCCCTTGGGGCAATCCCTCGCGATATGCCCCTCCTTCCTGCACTTGTAGCACACTCCAGCCCTGCACGACCCCTCGTGACTCTTACCTCACTTACCATAAGTGCGACTCTTCACGCCCCCAAATATCGAATCAGCGGGTTTAGCTCGCTTGGCTGCCGGCTGAGACTGAGCCGGCCGCCGATCCACCCTCTATGACTCGGCCTCCTCCCTGGCCTGAGTCTCCAACTCAATCTCCCTCTTCTGGGCATTTGTCTGGAGCTCAAAAAATGTCCGGTAAGTCGAGTTCGCCACGAACTCCCGAATATATCTCCTCAGCACACTCAAATAACGGCTCATGCGAGTCTTCTCAGAAGACACCTACTCAGGACAAAACATCACCCTGTCATGAAACTTCCTGGTGATCACGTCCACAAAATCATTACCCTGCTTGAGGGTCAAGAACTCCTGAATCAACCGTTCCCTCTCCACTGGGGGACATACTCCTCTCTGAACATAGCGGTGAACCTCTCCAAGGTCACCTTGGAAATCTCAGCCAAAGTGAAGTTCGTCGTCACGAACTTCCACCAATCCTTCACTCCCAAGCGGAGCTGGTTTAGGGCAAACCGAACCCTCAAGTGCTCTGGACAAGAACACGTATAGAAACATACCCCGATGTCAAAGATCTATCTCATAGCGGCAATCGGGTCCTGTGTCCCGTCGAACTCTGGTGGCTTCATGTTGCTGAGCTCCCAAAACAACAATGAGTCACCTCCCTGAGGTCTGGCAGCAGCAACAGCAGCAGTAGCTGCAGCTGCAGCAACCTCAGTCAACGCTGCATACCGCTCATCAAAAGTCTCAATCAAAGTGGTCTTGATGTCCCCAAACATCTCAGGAATCTCAGCCCAGATAGCAGCAGCCACCTCCTCGTGAATCAATCGACAGATCCCCTCGTCGCTGACACCACTACTCTTAAGTGTGTGTCGAGTCCCAACCATGATGCCTCTGAAATACAACAAAAATTATCAGAGACTCGATCGAGCATACTCATACTCGATGACACAACCCTACTCGTCCTCCGTTGTCCAAAAGATTCTTACTTGGAATGCCTACTGATCCGGTGTCCTCAGTAGTACGGGCCCAATACTACTGACCACACCGCATCAGTATTCACTCCAAGTCCTCCTCCTTCAATCTTGGATTACAAGTACTCTATTCTCATGAGCTCCTAACTGATGTCTACTCGCTCTCAAAACATCTCAGTAGCATAAATCTCCTAGGCTAAGGCATCACAAATCAGGCCACTCCAGTCCTAATATGTATACCTAGCCTACTCTAGCATGCATAATGTAACACAACATATCTCACAACACATAATGTAAGGGTACTTTTGGGGATTCACCGTTTGGGCGCTGGATGATCGTACACACGGCTCTACTCTGTTTGTCTCAAAACTCTTTTTACTCTTTTCAAAATTTTTACTTCATTATCAAAATTTTCATCAAATCCTCAGTTTGAGTTCAGATACGCCCGAAGATGCATCCGAATCCCTCAAACCAAGGCTCTAATACCAACTTGTAACACCGTAAAAATTTGAACAGTTTTTCACTTTTGAAAAACCATAAAATTGTTGGATTATTGTCTAAGTCCATAACTATTTTGGTATGTACTTGACCCGATGGTGCATGGTCCTTTTGGGTTGCCTTCACCAAAGCAACTTGATAGGATGAATTATGGAGAGAAAGGATTAAATATGATTTATTAATATATTATGAGAATAATTTATTAAAGGAGAAATCATATTGTGTAATTAATATTAGTCAAGACTTAATAAGAATTAAGTTTGTGGCTAAAAGAGATAAATTAAACTTAAGGGACTGGAATTGTAATTATAAGATAATTGCAATTGGGCTATGGATTATCTTATTATATAAGGTTGGACGAGTTCTAAGGGGACACCCATTAGAAATCGTCCAAGGCTTATTAAAGAAGGGTCCATGGGTTGCTTAGGGCCTAAGCATCCAAATTAGGGTTTCCTAGTTGAAAACCCTAATAGCCTACATGTATATATAGTACCCTTAAGCCTCAAAAACGTGGTGAACTAATTAGTTAGGGTTTCCACACGTTTTGGGCAGCCTCCTTCTCTTCTCCTCTTCATCCTCTTGCTTTTGGTGTTTGTGAGCCATTAGAGGAGTGACATTTGTGACTCTAAGCTTTCTAAAGTCAATATAAGAAGAATTTGAGATTGTTATTGCTACATAACAACCAAGGTATGATCTAAACCTATTTCTTATGTTAATATGATTACTTGTATGTTAGATTTAGGGTTTAAAGTCTTGGACGAATAGCATGTACAATAGAGAAACCTAGATCTAAGCATTAGGGTTGCATGAGCACATAGGATGTTCTTATGGCCAAAACCCATCAGTGGTATCAGAGCCTAGATTGGTTTCTATTGTATTGATGCATATTTGATTGAAATCAGCATTGGAAATTGAAACTTTTTGCTTCTGAGTGTTTGACTTGCCGAGTCACTTGGTGCACTCGCCGAGTCAGCTGTACTCGACGAGTCCAGGTCCAGACTCGACGAGTCAAAGCGTCTGTCAGCTCATATTCGTGATTTTCTTCCTGTTTTGGCTTTGGATAATTACCATAAACATGTTTTTGTTATAAAATCTGAATTTTATCAATATTTGGTGATTATCCTAACCTAAATAAAATATAATTGTCAAAATTTAGATAATCACTTGTTTTATTAGATTAAGTTTGATTATTTGTAATTTAGATTTGAATTATCTTGTGAATAAAAGTTTTAATTTTTCTCCTTTAGGTTTTATAGTTTAGATTTGAACTTAATAGTTTTGTTTTGAAATTTAAATAGTTAAAACCCTAATGTTTTGAAAAGCTTCAAAACTTGCCCTCAAGTTTTGGAATTTATATTTTGATTAAAAGGTTTGATTTTGAAATATTCAAATTCTAAACCCTAATGTTTTGAAATGTTTCAAAACTTGCCCTCAAGTTTTGGAATTTAAAAGTTGATTAAAAGTTTAATTTAGAAGTGTTAAATTCTAAAACCCTAGTATAGTTTTGAAAAGTTCAGATCACACCCTTATGGTTTTATTAATTAATTAAAGTGTATAATTAAAAGAGATTTAGTAAATCCATAAAGTTCTGGTTTGCAATTTAATTAAAAGTATAATTATTAAATTAGACCACCTAGTATTTTAAAAGTGTAAAATACACCCTATACTATATATATCGTTGAAAGTCTAACATTATATATATGTATGAGTAAAAGTCAGTCTTACCGTTAGTAGGCCTCATTCACGAAGCTGGTCTATAAGGGGTGTCTAAGGAAATTGCCTATAAAATGGCGATTAAATGGGTATCCACTCTTACCCACCGCACTCTTGACTAAGTGGAGGGTCGTTAGCCGAATGGGTAGGATAGGACAGAAACCTTCCATTATAAGTATAATGAAGTATAAAAGTAACTAAATGCTTTCATAAAATTCCGAATCTTAGTTACTTTAGGCAAAAGTGAATTGATGCAATTCCATAAAATTACACTTTTTGCCGTTGCGAAGACGTTAGTGGAGCGTGTGTGATTAACCGACACACTAAATGGTTCTAAGCAAAGGTAGCAAAGGGTGACTCAATGTTTGTCATAGTTCAGTGGAGTGTGTGTGGTTTACCAGGACATCGAATAGGTGACTGTAACATGTGGGGGCACCATGTAGATTTGCATGGTTATTCACACCCGCTTTGTGATCCTCGGCATCCCAGTCACAAACTAGAGGGGCATATCGAGATTTAAACATGCCATTGAAATGTTCAATGAATCTCAAAGGATCTAGGAGTTTTCATAGATTTAAAACCTAAATTTCTTTTTTGTTTTTAATGGTGGAAAATTAGTGAATCGTCATTCACTTACCTTCAAATGTTCTGCAATTAGGGTTACGGCATCCCTCTCCCAATTATGGAATATTGTGTTGGGTCCTAGCCTTGATATCTCATTTGGGTGATTTATTAAGGACTCAATCAATCAACTAACTTGAATTTGTTTTCTCCTGTTTTGTAGATGTCAAAGTATGACAACTATGGTCTTCCCAAATCCCGTGGAACAGACATTCCACATGAAGATGATATTCCATGATTCGTTTGAGGAACAAGAGATCATGCTTCACTTCCTCCTCCTCCTCCCGTTGTTCTCCCTAACCCCAAGATCAAATAATTGAAAGGTTCAATGTCACTAAAGCCCTACTGGAAATGAAACATGAAGATGGTAAACCCGTGTGTGCCCACGTTCTAGGAATGAAATCACACATTGACAGGTTGATAATGTTGGGTGCGTCATTCCCTGATGAGTTAGCTATAGACTGAGTTCTACAGTCGCTCCCTGAATCATATAATGAGTTCAAAAGAAAGTATTGTATGATGGATCATGACGCAAACCTCATTGACCTAACTTACATGCTCATTGCTGCTGAATCAGAAATGATTTGGCAAAGAAATGGAGCATATTTGTTGGGAAAGTCAACCAACCATGCTACCGAGGACGTTCTAGGAGAACCGACCTGCGTTTGCTGCCAAATGAAAGGGCGTTGGACACAAGTCTGCCCTAAGAGCCTGAAGAGTCCAAAAAATGGGAGAGTCAAAGAGTATGGTTGTGCTTAAGGTAAAATCCACTATCTAACTCTATTAAGTTCATGTTAGTTGATTCTTAATACATGATGTGATAAGATTACATTTGACTATTTTACAGGCTCAGTGAAAAGAGAGGAAGCTTGATGGAAAAGCAAGATAAGTCTAATCACGAAGAAATGGATCTCATCGCATGGATTTGAAGATTAGATTTTGAGCTTAGAAAGTTATGATAGAGTTGTTAGGAATTTTTCTTTTGAATACATAGTTTTCAGTTGATTTTGCATGTAAGGACAAATGTTTTCCGCTGCTTTTATGAATAAAATAAATTTTGATTTGAGTCATTTATTTATTTCCTTGCAATGAAATCTTTATGGAACATTGATGTTTGCATATTTCTACAACAAATGGATGTGATTCTTAATTATGTTATTTATGGAAATGTCAAGAATTTACCAAATAGGGAAAGTTTCTCATCGCTCAAGTTTCAGTTGGACATAAATTTGGAATCACGCAACTTGGTTACATGATGAATGAGAAATTTCATATTTGGAAATTAGACTAATTCGTTGAAAAAGTGTCAAGTGAAGGACTAGGAAATCGAGTACACAAAGTTGTGTGTTGATCAAGTCCACCACAAGAATAATAAAGATATTCGTCATGATTTACTAAAAGTTTAGTAAATGTGATTATACTTACAAGATTAAGTGTAATCCTGAATTGATTGAAAAGGTTTAAGTCGATAGCAGAATGAATAAGAAGAATCAAGTAGGCAGAAAGATAAAAGTTTCTCTATTCTAAGAAGAAGGGAGAGTACCTTTTATTATGTTTTATGATAGGTCTTAATGATTAAGAACCATATCTCAATTGATCCTCTACGTGACTCTTAGTGCAATTGTATGTATAAGAAGAGGAATTAAGAATTGAAGAAATGGTTAAATCAGAAAGTTAATCATACTTCGTTCCAAAACGAATCTTAGAGTTAAGATTGTGACATTGAGTGACAAGTCTTAAGAAGGTTTATAACATTCATCAAATGTAGAATTTGGAAAAAGGTTTTCTTATTCTCGCACAGTTGAAATTGGAAAGTTGTGATGTCTTGGATAAGACAAAGATCAACTAGGATCAATTTTATGAAATGTTTTGTCTTGATAAAGGCTGCACTAACTCTTGAATATTTGTTTGTCGAGAAATGTTTATTGACAAGAGAATCTTATATGTCAAGGAGTCAGTGGGAGTCTTAATGGTCTTGAAAAGGTTTCAAGAACAAATCAAAATAAACCTTATTGATCATCACTAGCACACGAGTTGAGGTTCACAACCTATCGTGATGACACTATCTTGTTTCTATGCCGTTCCAATTGAGTTAATTATGCATGTGGGTCCTATGAGTTCTCATTTGAACGCATAAAAGGCAAACACCTTGATAAATGGAAAGTACATTAATAGGAAAGGGTGTGATGCTTAACTACTTGGAAGACATGGTGGGCAGCTATGTTACCATAGGGCAAGAAATCAAGATTGAGAAAGTTCGGTTCATATGAGTTTGGATTTGTCACAAACCTTGGTTTTGACAAAATTCACATGGATAGGAACACATACACCACTAAAATCTAAGTGTCATAAGATTCCCTCCTTCATGAAGATGACTTTGAGGAAATGCTTTCACTAAGAGAGATTTTAAGAAGATAGTAATTGTGAAAATTGGATTCTCGAATTCGATTATGGTTACATTATCCCTTTCCATGATTCGAATTGTGAGATTTGGCAATTAGTCTAAATTGTTTAAGACACACATATGAGCTATCTAAGGCAAACGTGTATAAGGTTAAGAAGCCTTGATAAAAGATTATCAAAGCAATGGGTATTAGAAATATGAACTTAAAGAAATTCATTAGGCATTGTTTTTCTGAAAGTTAAGCTGTTTCTGAATACGTGTCAAAGCTAGTGGGAGCATAAGTGTTATGTTTATAATAATCATCGTGATAGTGTGAGCATAAATGTTATGATTGCATGGTTATTAAGGCAAGTATTGCAAGTTAGCAATATTAATTATAGAAAACAAGAGTTATACTTTGCAAAGTTGTAAGGGTTGAATAGTTGTTTTTCTATAATTAAGGGAGAGAATATTATGCTTCATTTCAAATCTAAAGGCTTAGGTTGTGGGATGTTAATAAATTTAGTCAAGGATACATAGTGTGTTCTTAAATTTCAATTATGATTACGGCATTCCTCTTCATAGTTCAAATTGTGAGAACGTAGCACATAAAATATTATGGCAGAACATAGATAAAGTATTAAATCTTTATGTAAAACATTATGCATCATGTCCCATACGCTTCGGGTATAGGATCGATTGCAAATGCTATAATATTTGACCATTCTAAAATTTTCCAAATGTCTAGCGCATTTAGAAGGAAAAGGACAAGAATCGGTTTTGACTAAGATAATTAAACAACTATCAAAGGACAATCCAAAGTTCGCCGAGGATTGGTCGCTTGTGAGTAGTTGGAAGCATGATATTGGATGGACCATATCGACATTATTATGTATAGATAAGATTCTATTGAGAATGAGTTGTCATATGGTGAGTATGGAAAGATTTACATATTGGGAGTTGGATATTGAGAATCAATGTCTAGATTAGAAACTTTTATGCAAGAGGATGTTCAAAGGAATGTACTTTGAGTGAGAGACATCACATCTAAGGAATTGTATTTTAACAATCTTCGATAGTGGACTTTGTAATTTCATCGGCAATAGTCATTGTGACTTTGGTGCAGTGATATTACGAAAAGGATCATTGCATAAAATGTTAGAATTTAGGATATTCTATAAGTGGCAAGAATTTGATATTCTTTCACTTGTAGAAAGGATTGGGAGTTGTGAAATGAGTATGATTGGAAATGTATTCATTTGACCTATTTCACAAAGTAAGGACCATAGGAAGACATTGTGTGCATGCTAAGAGCACGGGACAAGTATAGTTATAATTCAAGTAAAAGGTTGATTACCCGAAACAACAAATAATGAGTAATCAATATGGTGATAGATAAAAGGTGTTTTATTTATACTCAAATGTTTGAGGCCATATGGGATTAGTATTATCCTTGTGTTTCACTTTGCATGTTTTGACTTCCCGAACAATTTAATTGGTTCAGAACAGTTAAAATTATTCGAACGGACCACAGTCGTTTATATGTTGGAAGTAGGTATGAATGAACACTGTCGTGAATTGGTGTGTGGATTGTCTAAAGTGTATTGGACATAAACAATTGTTTTCTGAAACTTTCATGAGTGCTTATGAATATGATTTGAGCATTGGATTAAACGCACGCTCACTTGGATCACTTCATGGATTTTATCACGAGTGATTGGTGAGACGATAACATCTTATATTCTTGAAACCGAGATGTGTGAGTTGTATCTTGCGAGTCAGTTGCACATTGATAATATGTAAACGCACCAGTAACTTAGTGTTATAAAACATATTGTTGTGTGTAATTTGGTGAGTAAGTGCAAGCGAGCATTGAGTCAAAGTTTATCCGTTCCTTTTATCCAAAGAAGGATAAAAGCAATATCTGTGGGCCCCTCGATGATTTAGTGATGGCACCTAAGCGCTTGGCCAAGCTGGGACTAAATTGATGTGTTCAATTGTAGTTTGTTGTCAGTCGTCATAAATCTGAATTCGGGAAACAACACATACACAGAGAGAATGATTTAGATCCATGTCTCAGTCTATACGATAATATCTAGAATGGAGGAATATGTGATCCCTTATCTAAAGGACACGCGTATCTGATAAGATTAGAGTTGACAACGACTTTGGAAAGCTATGATTGCAGATCAGGATCTGAAGTCATACGCAAAATAGTTATTAGACTTATCCAAGTGGGAGACTGTTGGATTAGTGTCTAAGTCCATAACTATTTTGGTATGTACTTAACCCTATGGTGCATGGTCCTTTTGGGTTGCCTTCACCAAAGCAACTTGATAGGATGAATTATGGAGAGAAAGGATTAAATATGATTTATTAATATATTATGAGAATAATATATTAAAGGAGAAATCATATTTTTTTAATTAATATTAGTCAAGAATTAATAAGAATTAAGTTTGTGGCTAAAAGAGATTAATTAAACTTAAGGGACTGGAATTGTATTTATAAGATAATTGCATTTGGGCTATGGATTACCTTATTATATAAGGTTGGACGAGTTCTAAGGGAAACCCATTAGAAATCGTCCAAGGCTTATTAAAGAAGGGTCCATGGGTTGCTTAGGGCCTAAGCATCCAAATTAGGGTTTCCTAGTTGAAAACCCTAATAGCCTACATGTATATATAGTACCCTTAAGCCTCAAAAACGTGGTGAACTAATTAGTTAGGGTTTCCACACATTTTGGGCAGCCTCCTTCTCTTCTCATCTTCATCCTCTTGCTCTTGGTGTTTGTGAGCCATTAGAGAAGTGACATTTGTGACTCTAAGCTTTCTAAAGTCAATACAAGAAGAATTTGAGATTGTTATTGCTACATAACAATCAAGGTATGATCTAAACCTATTTCTTATGTTAATATGATTACTTGTATGTTAGATTTAGGGTTTAAAGTCTTGGATGAATAGCATGTACATCAGAGAAACCTAGATCCAAGCATTAGGGTTGCATGAGCACATAGGATGTTCTTATGGCCAAAATCCATCAAAAATATCATTCACAATCATTTTAAAAACATTGTATCAACATTGTATTAGTACAAAACCCCAAGTTCATAATATATAAACTCCAATGTGCGTGTGTACGAATCATGCCGGCACCTTCCCGTGCTCATTACTGGTACCTGAAACACATAACACAACAACTGTAAGCATAAATTCTTAGTGAGTTCCCCAAAATACCGCATACAACACATATGCCATTCGAGGCTATAATACGACCCCCCGGTCGATGTGTCTTAGCGGGACACTCCAGTCCCATACCTCGTTGGACCCTCTAGTCCGATCATAGCTCGTTGGGCCCTCAAGCCCGGACTGCATCGTTGGACCCTTCGGTCCGGTCTATAACATCATACAACATACATATAACACATAGCACGTAATTTCATACATAACACATAAGACCCTCTGGTCCACTCATAATACCACTCTAGGTAATGTATAGTGAGAAGACTCACCTCGGGTGTCTCGGTAAGTCTCTGACTCGGTAGATATGTGATCTAGCCTCCGCCTAATCACACAAAATAAATACTCTCATAAATACCACTATACTCAACCCTAAAAGTCAACAAAAGACAACGGTCAAACTTTAACCCGACTCGTCGAGTGCACTTGGGCGACTCGGCGAGTCTACACGTGTCCACTGACTCTCTTAGTCCATCTCTTGGCACGTCAAGTACTTCCCCTAACTCGACGAGCCACACCTGGCATGAATCACGGGACCACCCTGACTCAACTCGCCGAGTCTTAAGAACAACTCGGCGAGTTCCACCTTGAACTCCAGTCTCCCTAACTCTCCCTGACTCACCGAGTTATTCCCAACTCGGCAAGTCTAATCACTGAATGATTTATGGGAAACCCTCATCCTACTCGCCGAGTATGTTCTTCGGACTTAGCGAGTTCATGCCATGCACAAACTCCATAGGCCTCCTGAGGCCAGATCTGTTCCATACATTCATAGATCTGGCCTTCGCAAGCATGATAATCACGTAAAGTTCAAACCTTGACACTCATACAACATCAAAATGGTCTAACTTGGTGATTTAGCCCCAAAAATGACATCCCAAGCTCATGGCTCCCAAAATGACTCATAAAGCTCCAGGGTTAAGGTCTCTGTACCTCTTTGGGTCCAGATCCAAGACATAAACTCGAGAAGGGACCAAATGCTCCAATTATTCAACCTCTAAAAGGTTTATAAAACCCTAACACTAAGAATCAACACCAAAACTGAAGAAGGTCCGAGCAAAATACCTCAATATGGTCCCTAAGAACTCAGAAATCACCAAAATCGCACCTCCTTCAGCCTCCTCTTGCCTTGGTCACCTCCTTCTTGCAAAAACACCCACAAAAGGATCTAGAATGGCCTCTCCTTCCTCCCAAACGCTCTATATCTCTTAGGGTTTCTCTTTGGGGGTTGGTGGGCCCAAATGACGGCCCTAAGAGCCTTTAAATAGGTCTCAAACCCTGAAAATTAGGGTTTCATTAAACAGCGTGGACTCGCCGAGTCCACTCATGAACTCGCCGAGTTCAGCGGTGAACTCGGCTACGAATCCGCGACCATACTTGGCGAGTTTAGACGCCAACTCGCCGAGTCTCCTCACAACTCCCAAAAATAAAAGAATAAAATATAGTACCTAGGAATCCGGATGTTACAATATGAGCTTACACAGATGTATTTACTCCTTGTGTTCTTAAGTTTACATGATGATTCACTAGATCTTTTCTAATTCCGCACATGCCATCATAATCAACACCACTATAATTGGTATCAGAGCGGGTGTTCTTGATTTGATCAAGACTTGATCCATGGTGGCAATCTTGATTTGGTGATTCTTTATTGTGTTTTAATCTTCATGATTTAGAGAATTTTTAGATTCTAGAAATCGCATTCATCATTTTTTCTATTCATAATTCAATTTTCTTCACTAGAATTCAAGTGATTTTTTCTTTCTCTCTCTAGAAAACTCATTCAAAATCACTTTCTCTCTCTAGAAATTTTCAAGTTCTTGTGATCATGGTGGATTTGCCATATGATTCTTGGATTGTGATGATTGAAGATATCAAATACAAAGTCAATGAAGATCAATTTTATGGGTTATTGTTAAGCAATTTGATTTCATGGATTGATAAGGTTTCTTATGGAGGTTTGAAGGATGATCATGGAAGCTTAATATTTCAATCACTTTTTAGGATTGAATGGTTGATGAAAATTTCCTTGTCCATGTTAGTCCTTAGTAGAAATCAAAAAGAAGGAGAAGAAAGATATTTGTTTAATAAGAAATTCATTTCTCTAATTGAAAACCCAAATGATCTTCGTGCTCTTAAGTTTGTTAAAGTTCTTGACAATGGAGTTCAATGTGATGTTCATGATGTTAAAGAAAAAGGAGTTCAAGTTGATTCTCATGATGAAAAAGTTTTTTGCTCGATTGGAGTTCAAACCAATGATATTTTGTGTTCTTGTGATTTGTTTGAAGGAATGATTCGTTATCAAAAGTCGGTAATCCAAGAAACTCACAAGTATCTAACTCCAAAATATTTGATTCAAACTTGTAAAGTTGAAGTTGTAAAGAATAAAGGTGTTCTTGAAATCAAATCTTCAAGATGCAAAATATGAGAAAGAAAAAGAAGAAGAAGATTAAACGCAAAAACAAGTGGGTTTACTCACAAAAATCGTCAAATGTTGTGAAGTCGAAATCTGTGAAGCACATTTGGGTTCCAAAGCAACAATCTCCAAGTGTTGCATTGAATTTGAAGTCAACCCCAAAAGTGTTGGTGCTTCTTATGAAGATGTTCTTAGATGGTTGAATAACATGAAGAACACGAAGAACATGAAGAATGAGTTATACATCACTCATAGTGGATGGTATAATGTTCAAACTGGAGATTTTCTCATTCCAACAAAAGAGCCAAGATCTTCTAAATTTTATTCGTTCGCTGAAAATGGAACTCGATTCGTCAAAAAAGTATCACAAATTTTCAAATGGGTTCCAAAATGTCCATGATTTCGATTCGTGTTTTTTGTTTTTCAATTTTTGATCGATTTGCTTCATTGGATCAAATCCGTTTCAGTCCCATTGATTGATCCAATTATTTTTTAAGATCAAAACATCAAAATTAAAATCATTTTCTAAATTCATTTACTGTTCATCATTGTTTCAGCCCAATAATTCAAAATCCAATTGTGATAAAATCACAGTTCATTGAATTAACTCAGTCTAATTGGTATGATCTGTTACTGTTCATGATTTTTTTACGGATTGTTATTGTCTTCCCGATACTCAACTTCTTACTTTGTTCTTAAAATCTCACAGTTGAAATTCAAAATCGATTTTAGTCTCTTCTCAATCGTTTGATTTGAGTCTCATGTGTTTGATTGACATTTTTTAGTCGAACTAATTTCACTGATGTCAATTTCGATTTTGAAAGTTCGTATTGCTTGGATTATCGTTGAATCTTAATTTGAGTCTAAGTCAAAATTAAAGTTGTTATCAATGGTATTGAGTTCAAGTCGACTATTTAGTTTTGAATGATAATACTTGTTCACGTTAGGATCGATCTGTGATTGTTCTCTTGGAATCGATTCAAAAGAAAAGTCAAGCTTGAAAAAGTCAGAATCAAACTTTCATGTGTTGATTGAAGGGATTGAAGTCGATATTGAGGACGAACTATTTTGGGTTAACACCAAAAAGTGAATGAAGGTTCGATGGTCGATGATTATGAATTCGTTTTTGAAGATTGATGGTTTGATATCGAGTCGTTATTGATAAAAAACGAAGTTGTTGTTGATTTCATTTTGGGATGATTGATTGAGATGTCAAACATGATTTCGATATATGAATCTTGTGTCTAATCTGCAAAGGTCATCTATGTGGAAAGCGAAGGATTGGAATAGTGATATCGAGATTTGGAAGAGTCGAGAGTTTGATATCTGTGTTTTGGGCTGATAATTGAAATCAAAGAGTTGTTTAGTAATTTCGAAGGTTTGGAGTAGGTTGGAGTTGATTGATGAACGAATGGAGTCAAGAAATCGATGTTAGTTAACAAATGGATTGATAACGAACAAATGAAGCAATTTGATTGTTGATTTCGAAAGTTGTAGGAGTTGATTGTTTGATTCGTTTGGTATCAACAGATGAATCGTTAATGTCAACTGATACTTGTTTGAGTTGAAAGCCAAAAATCGATGAAATGTTTGGAGTTGATAGTTATTGGTGTTTTGGGCTAATAACTGAAATCGAAGATTTTGTATCACTGGTTTGGAGTGGTGATGATTCGCTTTTTAACAGGTTGAATGGAACACGAAGAATGTTTGTTTGAGAAAGTGAACCGTGTTGTTGGCTAACGAACTGGGAAGATATTGCAAATGAAGGCTATGAAATCAATTGGTGGTTGATATCAAAATCTAATTTTGAGTTTGAAGTCGATGTTTGGGTTGAATGAAAAGAGAAGGATGATGATGTTTCAATTCTGGATAATAGAATGTTTGGAAGTCGATTGTTTCGAAAGTTTGAAGTTTGGATTTGACTTTTAAACAGATTGATGAATGATAGCAAAGTGATGAAATCGCCCTGTTGTTGTCGATGTTGGTTTGGTGATTGATAACGAATGGGAAGCCATGGATTTTGAAAGCGAATAAGGGTATTTGGTTTTTGGGGAAATCGTAATGAAAAGCGAAGCTAAATGATTAAGAGATTATTGTTCACGGTTAAGCATTCGACATGCTTCGTTTTCGATATTCTGTTGATCAAGAATTTTTTTTTGTTATAAATGGTGTTGACGTTGAACTAGCGAAAATTTTTGTCAATGTTTCGAAGGGTTTTGTGTGCCTGAAACGATTTGCGACTGGAATGAATTGTGGATGAAAACAATTAACTTTCGAAATTAGTCCCTGAAATTTCGAAAGTTTGACACTTTAAATCCATTTCAAATTAATGAGATACTTTCGAAAGTTTGAAAACTTGTGAAGATGTTTTGAAATTAATGCCTACAGTTTCGAAATCTTGACAGTTTAGACCTACTTTCGAAATTTGGACCAAATTTTCGAAAGTTTGAAGGATTGTGCAAAATTATCGATATAAGTCCCTGATGTTTCGAAAAGTTGGCAGCAAATACCCAACTTCGAAATTGGGCTAATTTTCTGAGAAGTTGAAGAATGTTCATTTCTGGTCCTTGCAGTTTGTGCGAATTAACATTTTCTACCCAGTTTCGCAAATGGGGGAGAATTTCGCATATTAAGCTGTTTTTGGAGCAACGGGACCCTGCAAAATTCTGTTATTGACGGTTTTCACCAGGATTTTGGAAAATCTTGCAACTCTCACCCAAAAAGTCAAACATTTTCATGAATTTGGAAATTTTTTGAGGCTTTTTCGTGATTGTTTTTCCATGCAAGATTTTTGGTACACATCAAGGGAGAGTATTGTGAAGTTTATTACTCAGACACCTCTCACCCTTAATGGGTTTTATAATCATTATTTTGATTTTAAAATACGGGGAGAATGATAGGTATTCGAAGCGGGTTTGTCGGATATTCATTTGCGGATTTGAAAATCGGTGTTACTCCGAGGGGGAGTTTGGTCTTGATCGCGCTAGCTCGTTGGAGACTGAAGCCGAGACATCCAATCATAACTTTGAGGGGGAGAATTTTAGGGTGAAAAGTCACTCTTAGATGTATTTGTGCTTTACCCTTACATGATGATTCAGCAGATCTTTTTCTAATTCTGCACATGTCATCATAATCAACACCACTACATCACTCACTTAAAATACAATAATGTTGAATGGAGTATGATGAAAAAGAGTGTATTCTCCTAGAATACACTCTTATTCTGGTAGAATATACTCTCATTCTTTTAGATACGAATTCATTATGAAAGAATATTATTGTTGAAATTAATGACGAATTTAATTAGTTAAAAAAAAAAAAGAATTATAAGTAAGGATATCAGTTAATATACATATAATTACGGAAATCATTTAATATCTATCCTTATTTGATTAAATAATAATTTAGTTTTTACTAAATTCTTATTGGTGTATTCTGACATACAATAGATGTGAGAAACATTTGAACCTACTTACCTCTCGCTCTCTCCCTCTCTCCCTCCCTCTCTCTCTCTCTCTCTCTCTATATATATATATATATATATATATATATATATATATATATATATGTGTGTGTGTGTGTGTGTGTGTGTGAGACCTAGGTACAAACAAGAACAACTATTTTAATTGAGAACACGAGAACGAATATGAACCATTTGTTTTGTTTTAAATATAAAAAATAGAAGTAATTGACATAATTAAATCAAAGGGGCAAATAGATAATTGTGTTCATTAATTAAATTATAACAATAAAATCCGAATTCCTAAAATCATGACGTTTCTTTACTTTATCTGATTTTCAAATCCATTGATCATCAAGATTCTAAGATTTTTAACATCATAGTATCTTCTTAATAGAACTTCATCATCATCATCGATTACTTATGTTCAATAGTTGAGATATTTAACATCACCAATCAATTTTACTTCATGTCATCAAATCTCTATTATCATTATCAATACAGATCCACTTTTTTTTTTATCAATCGTTCAACATCTATCATTACATTAAAAAAATTATGATTTCAAGAAAAATGTCAAATTTAGATTAGAAAAATTCAAATCGATTTTACTTGATCATAATCTATATATTTGTTGGATTTAAACGATATATATCTGAATTTTTCCATAGTTTTAGAAGTAGAATTAGGTTCACACCAAATGTTTAATGAAATGCTCCATGTAACTTTGTTTGTATTTTTATATGTTAATCATCTATGAATAACATGTAAAGTTGCATCATTATATGTTATTTACATATGAGTAGAAGTTGCAATATGGCAATGATGATGTTGCCTTATATGTTATTTAGATATGATTAGAAGTTGCAATATGGCAATGATGATGTTGCCTTTTTCCATGTATTTATGATTGTGGTTTTATATGCTATTCACATGTGAATAATATATAACCTTGCATCATAAAGTATATTTTGCTTGTATGGGATATTCACATATTTTGTTTATATGGTATATTCACGTGTTAAGGTTTGTTCACATATGAATGTTACGTGATATATTCTTTTGTATCATAGATTCACATTTAAATAAATTTTTTTATATGTTATATGGTATATTCAAATGTGAATATAACTTTTATTTATTATTTGTATGTGAATAACATATAAACATGCATATGTTCTTTGTGTTCTTGATAACTACATTTTGAGTTAGGTGTGAAAGTATATTAATATGTGAATATTATATCATATATGCTATTTATTCACATCTGAATATAACTTTCATATGTTATATGGTATAACCACATATGAATATTGCATGGTATATTCATATATGAATATTGTTGGATTAGTGTCTAAGTCCATAACTATATTTGGTATGTACTTGACCCGGTTGTAGCATGGTCCTTTTGGGTTGCCTTCACCAAAGCAACTTGATTGGATGATTAATGGAGAAAGAGGTTATTATGGGTTATTAATATATTATATGAATATTATATTAAAGGAGAAATCATATTTGTTTAGTTGATATTGTTCAATAATTAATTAAAACTTAATTTTGTGAACAAAAGAGATTAATTAAACACTGGGGGCTGAATTGTAATTATTGGATAGTTGCAAATTAGGCTGAGAAACACTAGGGATAGGGTGGACGAAATCCTTATGCATAGCCCATAAGATTTCGTCCAAGAAAGGGATCTAGAAGGTTCTTATGGGCTGCTTTGTGGCTAAGTAAGCGGATAAGGAGTCTAACTGAAACCCTAATCTCACACCAATATAAAGAACCCATATTCTTCATAAATCGGCTACCACTTGAACCCTAGAGATCCAAGATCCGATTTTTAGCCTTCCCCCTCTCTCAAAGATCTTCCAACTTGCTTTGGTGTTTGTGAATCATTAGAGGCATCACATTTGAGGTGCTAGGTTCTCATAAGCTAAAGATCTTCAAGCAACAATCAAAGGTAACATTCTTACTAGTTTATTTACGTTGATTCAAAGGTTTTTTTTCTTGTATTCTAGATTAGGGTTTGCAAGTATTGGAAAAGTTTGCATGTACAAATAGAAAAACTAGATCCAAGCACTTAGGGTTTGCATGAACACCACATAAATGTTATTTTGCTCATAATCCAATAGTGGTATCAGAGCCTAGAACGTTTCTCTTTTCTATTTGATGCATAGATAAATTGTACAAGCTCAAAACTCAAAAAATTATGCTTCTGATTGATGTAATTGTCGAGTCATTAAATGAACTCGATGAGTCAGGCCTACTCGACAAGTCCAGTTCTGTGACTCGGCGAGTCGGCTTGTCTGGTAGCAGATTTTTCGGGATTTTGACTAAAATTTCGTTGGGATAATTACCATAACGATTTTAACTGATAAAACTAGAGTTTTTCAATATAGTAGTGATTATCTCAATTCAATTGAAGGATAATTGTCAAAAATAAGATAATTACTTGTTTTATAAGATGAATATGATTATTTGTATTTTTGATTTGAATTATCTTATTAAGGAAAGGATTAGGTCAAATTATGTGATAAATATTAATAATAAAATTAATTAATAATTTTTCAAATTTGATCTAAAAGTTAGTTTTGAAAAGTTTCAAAACTTGCCCTCAAGTTTTGGAATTTAAATTTTTGATTAAAAGTTTAATTTGTGAAATATTTATATTCTAAACCCTAGAATATTACAAGTTTAAAATTCAACGTTTATACTATTATAATATTATAAGATTAATATATATATATATATATATATATATATATATATATATATATATATATATATATATATATATATGTATGTATAAGATTAATGCTAGTCTTACCGTTAGTAGGCCTCGTTCACGTATCTTAGTTACTTTAGGAAAAATGTGAAATGATGGTATTCCATGAAATTACACTTTGTACCCTTGTCAAGTCGTTAGTTGAGCGTGCGTGGATAATCGACACACTAATATGGACTAGTAATGGTGGCAAAGGGTGACTCGATGTTTATCATAGATCAATGGAGCATGTGTGGTTAAGCGACACATTGATTAGGTGATTTGTAACATCGAGAGTACCAAATATATTTGCATGGTTCTTTACACCTTGTTTGTGATCCTCGGTATCCCAGTCACAAACTTGAAGGTCATATCAAGATTTAAACATGCCATTGAAAAGTTCATTGAATCTCGAAAGATCTAGGAGTTTTCAATACATTTAAAACTTAATTTCTTTTCTGTTTTTCATGGTGGAAATTAGTGAATCATCATTCACTTACCATCAAATTATTTGCTGTTTAGATTACGACATCCCTCTTCTAAATTGAAAATAATGTTGTTGGATCCTAGCCCTAATTTCTCATTTGGGTGTTTAATTGGGGCTTCTTATCTAATCAAACTTTGTATCCTTTCTATTTCAAATGTCTACTTCGAACAACAACAACGCTTCTAACTCAACCTCTTCTGACTCATTCTCACTCATGAATTTGTGTAGGAGTGCGATTTTCGATGGGTCCAACTTCAACGATTGGATCCGTAACATTCAAATGGTTACCCGTTACGAGGACAATGAGTATGTCTTCGACAAGGAGCTGAAAGAAGTTAACATCAACACCGCTACTCCCAAAGAGATCGCAGCCTTCAAAGCTCATGGGAGAGATACTACGAAAGTCCATTACATCATGCTCGCGACAATGACCACCGAATTCCAAAAGTCCTACGAGGACTACTACCCCTACGAGATGCATCAAGATTTGATGGATATGTACCATCAACGCGTGAGGCAGGAAAGGTACGAGATCTTGCTACGATGATTACCACCAAAATGAAGGATGAAGAGTCTGTCACGGCCCAACTACAGAAAATGCAGAGATATGTGGACCGCTTGCTGAAGTTAAATGTTAACTTCGATGAAAGCTGGCCATAGATATCATACTTTACTCTTTACCTCCTTGTTACAACCAATTCCGCATGACCTACCACATGAATAATTTGGAGGTCACTCTAAGCAAGCTTCAATGCCTGCTAAGGACTGCTGAGAGTAGTCTGAAAGATAAATCTGCTGCATCAAATCCTACTACGGTCCCCGTCTTGGCAATTGGGCAAGGGAAGGGTAAGAAGATGAAGGCTCTTTCTAAGAGCCACACAAGGGAAGGTCCCAAGTGACACCTATTCTAGTGGAACCAAAGCTGGTCCCGCTGGACCCTCCTCCAACTCGAAGGATGCTGAGTGCTACTACTGCCACGAAAAAGGGCATTGGAAATGAAGCTGCCTGAAGTACTTGCAAGATATCAAGGATGGAAAGATCAAGACTCCCTTCACAGGTATTTATACTATTCATTCTAACAACTCATCACACGCTATGTCTTGGGTCCTTGACATAGGGTGTGGTTTTCACATTTGTTCTGATTTGCAGGGACTAAGAATAAATAGGGATGTGGAGCATGGGAGGATAAACTTGATCATGGGGAATAGGAAAGCGTCGCCTGTCACCAAGATTGGAGTTTACTCTTTAGTGCTTAGTAGTGGGTTAGGTTTAGATTTGAATAATTGCTGTTATTCGTCAGAAATGACACGAAACATTTTTTCTTTTCATGCTTTGTATAAACAAGGTTTTAGATTTTCGTTTGATAATGAAAAAGGCTCTATTAATGCTTTCTTGAATGGTACTTTCTATTTTGAAGCATTGCCTTGTAATGGAATATATGAAACTGTGATGGTTGTAGACAAGTTAGGAAATGATGTATTGTATATTGATTATTCCAATGATTTTGGTAAAGCATGCTTGTGGCATTGTCGTCTTGGACATGTCAACAAGAAAGACATAGCCTAATTCCAAAAGGATGGAGTGTTGGAGTCATTATACCTTAGGGATGATGACATGTGCGAGTCTTGTTTAATTGGAAAGATGACCAAGTCACCCTTCACTAGCACTTGTGAAAGGGGTGAGGGTTTATTGGATCTCATACACACCGATGTGTGTGGGCCCTTTAGATCCATCACAAGGGATGCAAACCGCTTCTATGTGACTTTCACCGATGATTATAGCAGATATAGGTATATGTACTTAATCAAGCACAACTCAGAAACCTTTGAAAAGTTTAAAGAGTTTAAGCAAGAAGTGGAGAATCAATTGGGAAGGAAAATTAAGATGCTCCGATCCGATTGATGTGATGAGGTTTCCAAAACACCTCACAAGATGTGGACAGGGAAAGCTCCCTTGTTGGCACATATCAAGATTTGGGGTTGCGAGGCTTTCGTAAGATGAGAGACTCACGATAAGCTCGAACCTCGTAGTGAGCGGTGTATTTTCATCGGCTACCCGCAGAAGTCCTTTGGATATCTCTTCTATACACCAAGTGACAATATTGTCTTCGTTGCGAGGAGAAGGGTTTTCCGAGAGCGAGAACTCATAAGACAAGGGGACAGTGGGAGGCAAATTGATCTTGAAGAGCTTCATGAATTAAGTGATGAAGGAACCTCTAACACTAGCGTTGAACCGATTGACAAGTCCTTACCTCTTAGACGTTACAGTAGAGTTAGTGTTCCACCTGAGTTGTATGGTTTTCATATAACAAGTGAGGGTGATATGTTTATTAGTGATAGTAAACTAGTAAATTTAGATGAACCTAACAGCTACAAGGAAGCCATGGTAGGTCCGGAGTTTGTGAAGTGGAAAGAGGCTATGGACAACAAGATTCAATCCATGTATGACAACCAAGTTTAGAATTTAGTTGACAATGTAACAGGTTGTAAGACGTTCGGGTGCAAGTGGATCTTCAAGAAAAAGACCGACATGGATGGGAAAGCACACACTTATAAGGCGCGATAGGTTGCGAAGGGCTTTACTCAAACTCCCGGAGTTGACTATGATGAGACCTTCTCTCCAGTTGCGAAGATAAAGTCTATTAGTGTTATGATAGCCATAGCTGTGTTTCATGATTATGAAATATGACAGATGAATGTCAAAACCACTTTCCTTAATGGGAATTTGGCTGAGGATGTTTATATGAGTCAGCCAGAGGGTTTTGTCGATGCGAATCATCCTAATAGAGTGTGTAAGCTTGAGAAATCCATTTATGGATTGAAACATGGATCTCGTAGATGGAATCTTTGTTTCGATGAGAAAGTCAAAGAGTTTGGTTTCTTGTGAAGTGAGGATGAGTCCTGCGTATATGTCAAAACTAGTGGGAGTATAGTTAGCTTTCTTGTTTTGTATGTCGATGACATACTATTCATAGGAAATCATGTCACAACCTTGCAGGAGGTTAAATCCTGGCTTGGGAAGTGCTTCACTATGAAGGGCCTTAGAGAAGCTGCTTATATTCTTGGGATAAGGATAGTGAGAAACAGGAGTAAAAGACTAATAGGGCTTAGTAAAATTACTTACTTGGATAAAGTACTAAAGCATTTTAGTATGGAGAATTCCAAGAAAGGGGAGTTACACATCCAAAGGAATGCCAAGTTGAGTAAGACTCAAATCCCGAGTACCGAAGCCGAGATAGCAGAAATGAGTCGAGTACCTTACGCTTCTGCAGTTGGCTCGATCATGTATGCTATGACTTGTACTTGCCTTGATGTGGCCTTCGCATTGAGCATGGTCAGCAGATATCAAGGGAACCCTGGTAGAGCACATTGGACTGCAAACAAGAATATTTTGAAGTACCTTTGGAGGACCAAGGAATGGTTTCTTATCCTTGGTGGGATTGATGACTTAAGGGTGCGAGGGTATAGTGACGCCGTTTTTAAGACCTATCGAGGCAACTTCCGCTCTCAGTCGGGCTGGGTCTTTATCCTAAATGGAGAAGACGTGACTTGGAAAAGTTCCAAGCAGGAGACCGTAGCTGATTCAACGTGCGAATTAGAGTACATAGTAGCGAGCGACGCGTCAAAGGAGGTGATACGGTTGAAGAACTTCATCGGAGGCCTTGGATTTGTGCCAGCCATAAAAGAGCCTATGGAGATTTTCTACGATAACGAAGGTGCGGTTGCCTTAACCAAGGAACCGAGGGATCATGACAGATCCCAACATATCGACATGAAATATCACTTTATTAGACATTGAGTAGAAGAGGGACTCCTCGTAGTGAAGAGGGTATCGTCAGAGGACAACCCAACAGATCCCCTTACGAAGGGATTGAGTAGGGTTAAGCACTTGCAACACGCTAGGAGCCTTGGGCTGAAGGACGATATTAGTTTTTGTGATTAGATAACTTTTAGAAACTTGTAATTGCAAATTATAATTGACATTTTGATGATTAAATAAAGGAGTATTATTTATGAGTAATGTTACTGTCTTATGTCAATTATGTACTATTGTTTCATTTTGCATGTTTTGACTTCCCAAATAATAAGATTACTTAAACTGTCCATAGTCGTTCATACTTTGGAAGTAGGTATGAAAGAAGACTGTCAGGAATTGGCTTGTAGATTGTCTAAAGTGTATTAGACATAGCAAAAGTTTGCTGCAACGTTCATGGGTACTTATGAAATTAGATTTGAGTATTGGATTACACCCGCGCTCACTTAAACCACTTCATGGAATTAACAACGAGTGATTGTGAGACGATAATATCATATAGCCTCTAAACCTAGATATATGGTTTATTGTTTGCGAGTTGGTTGTGCATTGATAATGCGTAAACACATCAGTAACTTGATGTTATAAAACACATTGTTGTTTATGATTTGATGAGTGAATAGTAAATGCACATAAGTCGAAGTTTATCTGTTCCTTTTATCCTACGAGGGTAAAAGCGATATCTTTGGCCCCTCGTTGATTTTGTTTGACTTATGTGTCGGGCCCGACCAGGACTGAGTTAATGTGTTCAATTAAGTTCTATGTCAGACATATCAGAGATCGTGAAACAAACTGCTGGACAATAAGTATGACTATGTTCCATGTGATTGTCCACACAATATCTTGAGAACGGAGCACTATACGATCCCTTATCTACAAGATGTGTTAGAGTTCGACAGCGGCTTTTGAGAGCTATGATTGCTAATTGGATTTTGAAGTCGTACTTGCATCTATAGTTATTAGACTTATCCAATTGTGAGACTATTGGATTAGTGTCTAAGTCCAAAACTATATTTGGTATGTACTTGACCCAGTTGTAGCATGGTCCTTTTGGGTTGCCTTCACGAGAGCAACTTGACTGGATGATTAATGGAGAAAGAGGTTATTATGGTTTATTAATATATTATATGAATAATCTATTAAAGGATAAATCATATTTGTTTAGTTAAAATTGTTCAAGAATTAATTAAGAATTAATTTTGTGAACAAAAGAGATTAATTAAACATTAGGGATTGAATTGTAATTATTGGATAGTTGCAAAGTAGGCTGAGAAACCCTAGGGATAGGGTAGACGAAATCCTTATGAACAGCCCATAAGATTTCGTCCAAGATAGGGATCCAAAAGGTTATTATGGGTTGCTTGGTGGCTAAGTAAGCGGATAAGGAGTCTGACTGAAACCCTAATCTCACACCTATATAAAGAACCCCTATTCTTCATAAATCGGCTACCACTTGAACCCTAGAGATCCAAGAGCCGATTTTTAGCCTTCCCCCTCTCTCCAAGATCTTCCAACTTGCTTTTGTGTTTGTGAATCATTAGAGGCATCACATTTGAGGTACTAGGTTCTCATAAGCTAAAGATCTTCAAGCAACAATCAAAGGTAACATTCTTACTAGTTTATTTATGTTGGTTTTAATTTTTTTTTGTTGTATGCTAGATTAGGGTTTGCAAGTCTTGGACAAATTTGCATGTACAAATAGAAAAACTAGATCCAAGCAATTAGGGTTTGCATGAACACCATAGGAATGTTGTTTTGCTCATAACCCAACAAATATAGTATTTATTTATTACTTATATATGAATATAATATAAAAATGTATATTTTATTTATATGGTGTAATCATATACGAATATTATATGATTTTCTTTGTTAACACGGTATAATCAAATACGAATATTACATGATATATTCTCTTTATCTGGTACATTCATATGTAAATATTCCATTCTATATTCAGTTTATTTGGTATATTCACATATGAATCTTACATTATATGTTCTTTTTACCTGGTATATTAATGTATAAAGGTATATTCACATGTAAATGTTATATGAAAGGTATATTCACATGTGAATATACTAGTAATAATCATAGGTGAAGATACCGGTAACATTCAAATGAGAATATACCATGTCCAAATGTGAAATTAAGATGTAACATTTTATGACAAGTGAATATACTATGTAACATTTTTTGGATTAGTGTCTAAGTCCATAACTATTTTGGTATGTACTTGACTCGATTATGAGCATGGTCCTCTTGGGTTGCCTTCACCATAGCAATATGTAGGATGAATTAAGGAGAGAGAGGTTTAAATATGATTTATTAATATATTATGAGAATAATATATTAAAGGAGAAATCATATTGTTTAATTAGTATTAGTCAAGAATTAATTGATAATTAATTTTGTGGCTAAAGGAGATTAATTAAATTTGGGGGACCGGACTGCAATTATTGGATAATTGAGTTATTGGGATAAGGAATGCTAAATGAACAAGGGGTGAACGAAATTATGATGGAAGCCCATCATATTTTCGTCCATGGCCTTATCCAGAAGGTTCCATGGGCTGCTTAGAGTTTAAGCTGTCCATTAGGGTTTTGACTGAAACCCTAGCAGCCCACACAAGTATATAAAGGACCCTTAGGCTCCAAAAACGTGGACATCTGATTCTCTAGGGTTTCTAGTCGTTTTTGGGCAACCTCTCTTCTTCTCCTCTTCATCCAAGTTGCATAAGGTGTTTGTGACTCCATTAGAGGTGCAACACTTGAGGCACTAAGCTTTTGAAGCCAATCCAAGCAAGGAATTGATTGTTATTGCTATATAACAATCAAAGGTAATTCACTAAACCGTAATTCAGTTTATAATATGTTAGATCTAAGTTTATTAGTCTTGGATTCAAAGCATGTACAATAGAGAAACCTAGATCCAATCATTAGGGTTTGTATGAGCACATAGGATTGTTCTTATGCCTAAAACCCATCAGTGGTATCAGAGCCTTGATTGGATTCAGTTTTATGTGATGCTTAACTGTTTTGTTTGCTTAAAATCGAGTTTTTTGCCTCTGCCCGACACAACTCGGCGAGTTGGCCCTACTCGGCGAGTCAGTGCGTCAGGCAGAGGGTATTTCGGGATTTAGCTGCTGTTTTGAGTTGGATTTGATGCTTAAATTGTTTTATGAAGTTAAAATCCGAATTTTATCTTAATTGAATGATTATCCTTGCCAAAACAATAGATAATTTCAAATCTTTTAAATATTGGTTGTTTATGTGATAAATATGGATTATTTAAAGTTATTTGGTAATTATCTAATGACTAAAATAAGATTAGGTCAAATATAGATAATTATGAAATTAATTGTTTGATTTGAATTATTTTTTATTTGATCCCTAAAATTTTGAAATGTTTCAAAACTTGCCCTCAAGTTTTGGAATTTCAAAGTTGATTAAAAGTTTAATTTTGAAATGTTAAATTCTAAAACCCTAGAAATTTGAAAAAGTTCAAATCACACCCTTATGGTTTTATTAATAAATTAAAGTGAATAATTAGAAGTGATTTAATAAACCCATAAAGTTTCTGGTTTACATTTAATTAAATAAAAAGTATAATTTACTAAGTTAAACCACCTAGTATTTTAAAAGTGTAAAATACACCTTATACTATATATAACATTAAAAGTCTAGTATTATATATGTATGAGTAAATAGTCAGTCTTACCGTTAGTAGGCCTCATTCACGAAGCTGGTCTATAAGGGGTGTTTAATGAAATTGCCTATAAAATGGCGATTGAATGGGTATCCACTCTTACCCACCACACTCTTGACTAGTGGAGGGTCGTTAGCCGAACGGGTAGGATAGGACAGAAACCTTCCATTATAAGTATAATGAAGTACAAAGTAACTAAATGCTTTTTCAAATTCCCAAATCATAGTTACTTTAGGAAAAATGTGAAATTGTATGGTAATCCATAGAATTACACTTCGTACCCCTGTCAAACGTTAGTGGAGCGTGTGTGGTTAACCGGCACACTAATTTGGGGATGACATTGGTAGTGAAGGGTGACTCGATGTTTGTCATAGATCAATGGAGCATGTGTGGCTAACCGGCACATTGATTAGATGATTGTAGCATTGGGTGCACCACGTGATTCGTATGGTTATTTACACCTTATTTGTGATCCTCGACATCCCAGTCACAAATAGTAGGGCATAATCGAGATTAAACATGCCATTGGAAAATTCAATGAATCTCAAAAGATCTAGGAGTTTCAATTCATTTAAAACTTAATCTTCCTTTTCGTTTTTCATGGTAGAAATTGGTAAATCGTCATTTACCTACCTTCAAATATTTTGCAACTAGATTACGACATCCCTTTTCTAGGTTGTAGAATATTGTGTTGGGTCCTAGCCTTAATAACTCATTTGGGTGTTTTATTAAGGACTCAATCAAATTAACTTGAATTTTCTCCCGTTTTGTAGATGTCTGACTCTAACCGTGGTATTCCCGAATCCCAAGGAAAAAGTGTTCCAAATGAAGGTGAAAGCTTGATTCAAAGTGAAGGATCACTGTGGACTAGCTTGATTTCACTTCATCCTCTTCCTCCCGTTGTTCTCCCTAACCCCAATGATCGAATATTTGAAAGGTTCAAGATCACCGAATCCCTATTGGAAATGGAACATCAAGATGGCAAACCCGTGTGTGCTCACATCCTAGGGATGAAAACACACATTGATAGGTTGGTTATGTTGGGTGCGTCTATCTCAAATAAGTTGGCTGTGGACTGGGTTCTTCAGTCACTCCCTGAATCATAAGATAAGTTCAAAAGAAAGTATTATATGATGAAACTTGAAGCAACCCTCATTGACTTGACTTACATGCTTATTGCTACTGAATCAGAAATGATTTGGCGAAGTAATGGAGCATATTTGTCTGATAACTCAACCAACCATGCTTCCATGGACACCACCTGTTCCCGTTGCCAAGGGAAGGGGCAATGGATACGAAGCTGCCCGAAGGACCTGAAGAATCTAAGATATAGGAGAGTCGAGAAGTATGGCTCTACTTCAGATATAAAATCCTCTATCTAACTCCATTTAAGTTCCTATTCTTTATTCATAATGTGATAAGATTACATTGGCATGTTTTGCAGGATTAGAGAAAAGAGAGGAAGTTTGATGGAAGAGCAAGATGAGTCTGATCACGCAAAAATGGATTTCGATCGCATGAATTCGAAGATCAGATTTTGAGCTTAGGAAGTTATGATAGAATTGTTAGGAGTATATGATTACATAGTTTTTCATTTGAATTTTGCATTGTAAGGACATGTTTTCCGCTGTTTTATGAATAAAATAAATTTTGGTTTTTATCTTATTTGTTTATCCTTGCAATGAAATATATGAAAAATTGATGTTTGTGTACTTCTATTATTAGCAAAATGGATTTGATTTTTAATTATGTTATTTGTGGAAATATCAAAAGTTTACCAAATAGGGAGAGTTTCTCATCACCCAAGTTTCAATTGGACAGAAACTTGGAATCATGCAATGTGTATTGTATGATGAATGAAAAAAACTTTCACATTTGGGAAACTTAGACTAATTCTTTGGCAAAGTGTCAATTGAAGGACAAGGAGATCGAGTACACAAGGTTGTGCGTTGATCAAGTCCACCACAAGAGTGACAAAGATATTCGTCATGATTTACTAAAGTTTAGTAAATATGGTAATACTTATAAGATTAAGTGTAAATCTGAGTTGATTGAAAGAGTTTCAATGAATAGTAGAACGAATAAAGAAGAATCAAGTAGGACAAAAAAAGATAAAAGTTTCTCTATTCTAAGAAAAGAGAGAGTACCTTTTATTGTGTTTTATGATAAGTCTTAAAGATTAAGAACCATGTCTCAATAGATCCTCTAAGTGAGTCTTAGTGTAATTGCATGTTTAAGAAGAGGAATCGAGTATTGTAGAAATGGTTAAATCAATAAGTCAATCATACTTCGTTCCAATATCAAGTCTTAGAGTCAAGATTGTGACATTGAGTGAAAAGTCTTAAGTAGGGTTATAACACTCATCAAATGTGGAACTTGGAAAAGTTTTCTTATTCTTGCACATTTGAAATTGGTAAGTTGTGTTGTCTTGGATAAGACAAAGACCAACTAGGACCAATTATGTGAAGTGTTTTGTCTTGATAAGAACTACACTAACTCTTGAATATTTTCTTTGTCAAGAAATGTTTCTTGACAAGAGAATCTTATATATCAAGGAGTCAGTGGGAATCTTAATGGTCTTGAAAGGTTTCAAGAACAAATCAAGAATAAACCTTATAGATCATCACTAGCACACGACTTGAGGTTTACAACCTATCGTGCTGACATTATTTTGTTTCTTTGCCATTCCAATTAAGTTAATTATGTATGTGAGTTCTATGAGTTCTCATTTGAATGTAGACTAGAGACTTAGTCAATGGAAAGTACATTGATATGTAAGGACAAATTACTAAACTACTTGGAAGACATGGTGGACACTCGTGTTACCATAAGGCAAGAAATCAAGATTAAGAAAGTTCAGTCCATATGAGGTTGAATTTGTCACAAACCTTGGTTTTGGCAAATTCACATGGATAAGAACTCATACACCATAAAATCTAAGTGTCATAAGATTCCCTCCTTCATGAAAATGACTGTGAGGAAATGCTTTCACTAAGAGAGATTTTAAGAAGATAGCAATTGTGAAAATTGTATTCTCAAAATTCGACTATGGTTACGGCATCCCTTTCCATAGTTCGAATTGTGAGATTTGGCAATTAGTTTCAACATTTGGAACTTAGTATCATAAGTTTTGAATTGTTTAAACACACATATGAGTTATGAAGAGATTAATAATCTTTTAATCAATGAAGATCGATTAGATCTTGAACAAGTATATGAATATAAAACAGTAAGAACGCAATAATAAGAACAAGACAAGATTGAATCAAACGAGTCGAATGATTAAAACAAAATCCTCAGAAGAGCTCGATTAAGAACATCAACTGTAGAGGATTGGTAAGTTACAAGAACGATTAAAGAAACCTGTTATGCTCTAGATGAATTGCTATTTCGATAATCTCTTAATCGTTAACCTAATATGCATGCAAGCATTAACTTATATACAATACATAAAAGGCTCTCGGTTGGACAGGCCCAAACCGGAGTGTACATGGCTAAACTAACGAGCCCAAAAGACGCAACATCAAAATGAACTTCAGCCCAACAATCTCCCCCTTTGCGTAAATTTGGAGCGAGACCTTCACTTGTTACTTGGGCCGGCAGCTGAAGCAGGTACCTTCTTCTTCACGGTGCTAAACAGACACTTGGTTATGGAGAGAATGGTCTGTCTAAACCGGATGTACCAGTTGATCATATCATTGAAGTACTTGATGTCATCAGCCGAGTTCTCTTTACACCGCTTGATAATCGATAAAACGTGCTCCAAGCAAGCTGTGGTGTAAAGGTGTTTGTCAGCTAAAGCGAAAAGACATTTCTGTCCTTCGGCTCTAGTGAACATAACTAAGTTACGCCTCAGATCAATCTTGCCCATTTGCATTTGGTTTAGATCACTGGCCGATCCCACAGGTCCAATCTTCGGTTTCTTCTTGAAAACTGTGGCGACCTCCTGATCCATTAGGGCAACCTCCATGATGTAGCAGGCCAACATCCTTTTGACATGGTCTATGATGGGACCATATTCGGCTTCATCCGTCAAAAGGATATTGTACAGGACAATCCAATCATGAGGATTTAGATTCGGCAGATCCGCCAGGGAGATAATGTGAGCAGTTCTTGCTGATCCTCGAATGAGCTTGAACTTAACGTTTGTGAATCTCCCCACGGAATATGGCTTCAGCACCCGAACGTTAACAATCTTCTGGGCACTCCAGGTAAGGTATTGAGGAAGAGCAGCCTCTAGATAGAAGTCAATGAGCTCCCTGTCAAGCTCATCGTTCGGATGCGGGACTTCAAATATGTTAGAGAAGGCGTGGAAGATGAACGCCTTTCGAGTCAGCGGCATATCAAACTGCGAATCGACAGTGTTGTTGCAGTCGAATGAGATAACCGGCTCGAGCCATAATATGCTTGGAGTTTCTATGGCCTCTTTAATCGTACGTTCCCTGGTCCAGGCAGGGAAGAGAGTTTTTCGGCTCTCAACGAGATCGTGGGCTTCCTTTTGCTTGCGTTCGGCTTCTTCAGCCTCTCGCGCCACACGACTGGCATCATCGTCAGCATTGCGTCTGTTCTTTCGTTTCAACAAGTCAGCAATGGTCTCCTTGTCTTCATCTTCATCTTCATCTTCCTCAGCTATGTTTTTGCCCTTGTTCTTCACACCCGAACCCGAAGCATGACCAGTCGGGGGTGGTTCGGTTGTGTGAGTAGCTTTGGAGGAAGGAGGTGGTTTCGATCCGGTTTGCTCATCTCCCCCTTGTTTCGGAATGGACACGAAACTCGGTAGGCCTTCGATTTTGCTGAGAAGGTCCATGGCGGGAGAGAGCTTTTCAGCGAGGGTACGCCTCACCGAATGGTTTAGGATGGGGTCGTGTGCTTCCAGGATGTTTGATAATGCTGCATGGACATCCGAAACACACATTTTGATCACCTCCCGTTCGGATCGAAGAGCTTCCAGTTGTTGTTGGGAGTTGGAAAGTTGCGTGCTCTTGACCTTGAGGGCGGTTGTTTTACTCGCCAAGACGTCCATCAAAGAGTTCTCAGCTGCAAGATCTTCTTGTAGCTTAGCCAGGCGGGCATCGATGGAGGCACGAAGTGCCGAGTTGTCGTCGCTTAGATTTTGGCATAGGGCAGCGAACGAAGTCAACTTCGTGGAGACGAACTTGGCCAATTGCTGAACAATCGGTTCCAAAGTTGTCTTGGTGGCGTTGGCGCTTTCCTGCAAGGACTTCAGCATCGCAGAAGCGTCGGAGAATAGTTTATCGACTTTTTTGGTTGCAGCCTCACAGGCTCTGGTAGAGGCATCAATCGCAGCAGTTGCTGAGACCACCGAATCATGTTGAGCCCTGGAGAAGGCGTCAACAATTTTCTGAAGGGCGGCTTCAGAAAGAGAGGACTGCTGATTGGAAGAGGAGGCGAGAAGTAGATCAACCTTCTCGTGAAGCTCTTTGAGATGCTTCTTTGTGACTGGAGCATCATCCTCCTCATCACTCTGAACTTGAAACGGACTATAGTAGACCGAATCAAAGTTCATGTGTTCACCACCAAGGTAAGGGTTTTCGCCATCAGAGGCATTTTCTGGAGTTGGAGGGGGTGGTGAAGCTGGGGGTGTTGTGGTTGGGGTATTTGGAGGTTGATTATGGGGTGGGGTAGTTTGTGGTGGTGGTTGAGTTTGGGTTTCGGGTTGTGGAGGTTCGGTTACGGGAGGGGTTTCGGTAACTGGTGGTGTTTCGGTTGATGTGGTGAAAATGGGTGGTGGTATAGGGAAAGAGGTTGGGGGAATAGTGGGGTTCATGGTGGGAATGGAAATAGGAATAGTTGGTGGAGGTGAAGGAACAGGGGATTGATGAAGTTCCATCTCTGGGGTTGGGGACCGAGGTGGTGTGTTGCCTCGTTGAGGAGATTCGTCTCCTTGAGAGCCTTCAGAATCAGAACTCCCTCCCTCAGAGTCGCTTGAAGAAGAGGGAATAACAAGCTTGCGCTTCGGTTGTGTCTTCCTCCTCTTCGGCTGTGGGGACTGAGCAGCCTTCGGTTGTTTCCTCTTTTTGGGAGAAGGGCCCTTTGGTGCTTTGGCTGCTTGCTTCCCTTTTTCACCCTTTTTGCCCCTGTTGGTCGGTTTGTCAGCATCATGGATCGATCTGAGCATATTCGGTGTCAGTTCCCTGGGACCAGTTGGCCTGAACTCCTTGATCGTCCGGATCAGTCTGCTGTCGGAGGGCACATCTGCATACATTGTCTCCGGGATGGAGCCAATGAAGGAAAATTTCGATGCATCTGAGACGATGATCTTCTTGGTATGGAACGTACCAATAGAAGACATCGATGCACCGTTAGCAGTAGGAACGTTAAACTTGTCCATGGCCCATCTTGTAATCAAGATCCAGAACCGGGCCAACGACACCTCAGAGTGTCGTGATGAAGAAGAAAGGCTCTGGATGAGTTGTTGCCATAAGACCAACCCATAATCCAGGTTAATCCCGTTGTACACCCCATACATTATCGACAGGAAAAGACGACTTGCACCGTCAGATCCCGAGCTCCTCTCCGACAAGCCCTTGAAAAGGACTGTAAATAGGCCATTCCATTGTGGCGGCAGGCAAGACTTCTTAAACTTAGCAACAGAGGTGAGAACCTCTGTGTATCCAATGTTGTAAAACATGTTATACAGAAAACCAACCGGAATCGTCTCCGGGTTAACTCTCGATGGGTCAGCAGCAAACCCTAGCATAGTGCAGAAACGGGGGCGAGATATGGAAGTCTTGTGTTCAGCAACTTCGAAGAACACCCGGTCGACTGCCTTGTCGTAGTAAGCAGTCGCATAAACTTGCGATAGGGCCACCATTGGCACAGTTTCAATTCTTGAGAGTGCAGGAGCAAGCTGGGAGTACTTCAAGCATTCGATGACCGACGACATGTAGGAGTCGTACGCCAGTGGGTTGAGATCAATGACCAGACATTGCTGAGGACGGATGGGGAGGATCTGAGAAGTAGCATGAACGGAAGAAGATTCAGCCATTGTTGAAGTTTTGGAGAAGATGATGAACAGGAGACGGTTTGGGAGTTTTTTCTCTTTGGAAATTTTGGAGGCAGTAAAGAGGTAAAAGGTGGTGTAGACGGCTTTTTATAGTGGGTGATAGGAGAGAGAAAAATCGTTTCAAATCACTTATGGAAATACGAAACGGGTTCTTGAGTGACTGATTGGTGACAGTTCGGGCGTGCGATGATCACGTAGGAGAGAGAGTGTCAGTTTTCTAGGATTACGCCGTCCAATAAGCGCCGTTTCAGAAAGAAAATCGTTTCCATTTCCACACGCGCCTTTTGTGCCAGAGTGATGACGCTTGGATTTCGCACACGCGTCCATAAGTGTTAGTAAAAGCGCGACCGTTTCAAATTCACACGCGCCTCCTTTTTACCATCGTTTGAATTTCTATCCCTTTAACTTCCGCCGAGTCAGCAACCTTTCGTCTTATCCCTTTTAAACGGCATTTTTGAATTAATGACCCACGTGGATAGTTTTTGACTATAACTTCATAATTAACCATCGAGTAATAATCCAGCCTGTAAATAATTAGTAACGGAAAATTTTGGAAAATCAAGGATTTTCGTGCAAAGAGTGTAAAAGAAAAAGAAATAAAGCAACTCTTTTAAGGATATTCTGTGATGTCAACAATGACACGAAACTGATGATCCCGGGCACGAATCTCTTCCTTCAAGGTCAAGAGAGACCTCAAAGTGTTAGTGTGGAGTCCCGTTGAATTACGATCAAACATTTATTAATAAATGTTGAAAGGGTTCTTTTAATAAGGCTAAATTAGGGTGGTTTCGCTTTGATTCATCAATTCTATTCTTGATATAAGAAAGAAAGTGAACAAAGTACTTGTGAGACCGGTGTAGCCTGTTGAACAAGTAGGTAGGAATTTAGTTTGTATTGGCTTGGATTAATATAAAATCTCAGAAAAAAAATTAAAAATTGGATTCCTTGGGAAGAAATGTTATGGTGTGTAACAATTTCATAGGAATCACGCAAAAGAAAATTTGAGATTTTATGAGGGTACATTCGTTAATTCTTTGGTGAAAGCTTGAGCAAATTAATTGTTCACCGTCAATTCTTTGGTGTTGAATTTTGGGTTTCACTCAGCTCGTAGTGACACGAAACTAAGATCATAAACACAGATGTTTTTGTAACCATAAACCTCAGTGGTATTTGCTGAGAGTCTCAAGGATTACGATTATGAACCGAATGTAATGGAGAAGTGTAATAGGGATGGTATAAGAGAACATAGTACCTCTGCTGCGAAAATAAGGACCAAGCAGCAAACTCTTAACTCATGTGAGAAGAGAGTGAGGTAGCTCACGATCAGAATAAATGAGTTAGCCTTATTGGGAAGACAAGGTTTGTGTATACAAGGTCATGAAGGCTATTATTCAAAATCTTATGAGGCTTGGGACACATACAACAGCATGCTTCTAGGGACACTTAACTAATTCATCAATTAGATCCCTATAAACAAAAAACACACAAGAAAAAGAAAGAGAGATTTTTTTTTTTTGGTGTTTTTGAGAGTTATAAAAGAAAAAAAATAAAAGAAGTTAAAAAAAATAAGTAGAAAAAAATAACTTAAAACTTTTTTTGGTGTTTTTGAGAGTTATAAAAAAATAAAAATAAAATAATCGAGACTGTGACTTGGCCAGTTTGAGGAAAGATTTCCCCAGCAGTGTCTTCTTTGGCCTGTAGCTTCTTGACATAGTTATCGTCAAAGGTCACATAGTATGTCTCTTCAATCTTTCTCGAACGCTTGTTTAGGACCCTGTACGCCTTGGATGTGAGCGAGTAACCCAGAAAAATTCCCTCGTCGGCTTTGACATCAAACTTGTTGCGGTGTTCTTTAGAGTTAAGGATAAAACACCTTGAGCCAAACACATGGAAAAATTTCACATTGGGCTTTCTGTTGTTTAGTATCTCATATGGTGTGAGCGTGAATCGCTTGTTGAGATAGGACCTGTTCTGTGTAAAACAAGCAGCAGAAATAGCGTCAGCCCAAAAGTAAAGAGGTAAAGAAGCGAAACTTAGCATAGTTCGGGCAGCTTCACACAAAGATCGGTTTCGTCTTTCGACTATTCCGTTCTGTTGTGGTGTGTAGGGAGCTGAGAAATTGTGACTAATTCCCTTTTTTGCAAGAAACTATTCAAACTCCCTGTTCTTGAATTCAAGACCATTGTCGCTCCTGATGTTGCGAACAACCTTCTTGAGCTGTACTTCAATTTGCTTGATAAACACTTTCAGCTTTTGAGTCGCTTCAGATTTGAGCTTTAGAAAGAACACCCATGTAAATCGTGAAAAGTCATCAACAATAACAAGAATATACTTGCTGCCACCAATGCTTTCGATAGATGAAGGACCACACAAATCGATATGAAGTAATTCGAGTGGATCAACAACTTTTGTGTTGATTACAGATGGGTGACTTTGACGACTCTGCTTCCCCATTTCACATGCAGCACATAGATGCTCTCTGTCGAACTTGAGCAATGGAAGACCCCTAACACGACCTCCAGTGACAAGTCGGTTGATATCTTTAAAGTTGAGATGAGAGAATCTTCGGTGCCACAACCAGCTTTCGTCGGATTGAGCTTTTGATAACAGGCATATGGCTGGGTTCCCTTTGATAGGTTTCATGTTTAGAGGAAACATTTCACCCTTTCGCTCTGACTTGAGAATCACTTTCTTTGTCTTTTTCTCTATGATTTCAGAACCTTCATCATCGAATGAGACTTTGAGACCTGTACCTCCAACAAGCTGAGATACACTGATGAGGTTGTGTTGTAGTCCTTCCACATAGGCAACCTTCCTTATTGTAAAGTCACCGTTTGTTATCATCCCGTATCCCTTTATGGTGCCGAAGGAATTATTTCCAAACTTGACGT
The DNA here is from genome assembly GCF_002870075.4 of Lactuca sativa. Classification (NCBI taxonomy): domain Eukaryota; kingdom Viridiplantae; phylum Streptophyta; class Magnoliopsida; order Asterales; family Asteraceae; genus Lactuca; species Lactuca sativa. Next base: position 136,906,346 of record NC_056626.2, read on the forward strand.
TGCCACCATTTGCAAGAGATCTGTATTCCCTGAGCTCCTCTTTCCTCCCTGTCATGTGACGTGAGCAGCCACTGTCGATGTACCATTCTTCGTCGAACTGCTCGTCACTTATAACCTGCAAAAATTAAGCAGATTTAGGAACCCAAAGTTTCTTGGGTCCACGTGAGCTTTTCATGGGAACAGGAACAGTAAGAGAGATGTCGACTAGATATGTTCGTTTTATGAGAGTTGTTTCATCTTTCTTTTTAATGGTAACACTTTTATCTTATTAGGATGGGATGTGTTCGGTTTGGACTCTGGTTTATATTCATTGACCTTCTGTTTGCCCTTTTGTTCAGCTGACGGATGAGAACGGACATAATTTGCTTTAGAGCAAGATGGAGATGAATTGGTAGACGAATTAGAAGAGGTAGAAGAAGTGGGTTTAGATGGAGATGGCTTCTTGACTGGAGACTCTAGGTGACCCTTTTGCTTTTGATCATTGGAGGGACTAACCTTAGAGTCTTGTTCTCTTTTGACTTCAGAACCGAACCTTTGCTTTCGGTTGGAATCGTCTTGTGAACCGAACCTTGACTTTCGGTTGAGGTTTGTCTTGGAACCGAACCTTTGCCTTCGGTTGGTATTTTCTTGTGAACCGAACCTTGGCTTTCGGTTGTTGTGATTTTCAGGTTTTCCTACAGGATTGTTTTCATACTTCAAGTTCTTGTCTTGATGTGAGAAGTATGCATTCTGGGATTGCCAAAATTGTTTCCTTTCAGAAAGGTTCTTCCTGTATCTTTGGTTCCTTTCTCTCTTCTTATTCCTCATCTGCTTTGGTTGATGATGAACGTTCGCTTTCGTTTTCGGTTTCTCCTTGGCTGGTTCTTTTTGAACTGAAGAAATTTTACTTTGAGCCGAGGGAGCAGAGGGAGCGTCTTCTTTTGTCAAACTTTCATCCTCCTGAGGAATGTCTTTCGTACCACTGGTGCTAGGCTCATTGAAGTTATCCGGCTTATTCAAGGGTTCAGGTATGTATCTTCCTTTACTCATCCAAGAGGTTCTTTCAGATAAGTCAACAGTTTCGTTTGCATTATCTATTGGAGCTTCCCAGAAGTACTCATCATAGCCATCAGCATTGTCTTCGTTCACAATAGCTGTGAGTTCAGCTGTTTGATGTTCGGTTACTCCAGTTACCTTGTATACTTGATTCGGGGTGGTCCTGACCTTTTGATACACAACTGCTTTTTCTGCTAATTTCGGGGACTTTTGTTGGGACAATCGAGCGAACTCCACAGAATTTTCAGAAATAAGATTTTTGTGGTTTTCAGGTTCGCTTTTAACAAATTCTGAGCAGTCAACCGTGTCCTCTACAGAAATTTCACTCATGTTGTCGTCCTCGTTAAGCTCAGATACATTTTCAACATCAATTTTGTTTTCTGAGCTTACGTTGGCGTTTAAAGAGTCAAATTTTTGCATGGTTTCTGTTCTCAGTTTAAGTCTATCATTTTCATCCAAAAGATTTTTGAGCATGTCCTTGTGGTCCTTGGATTTAATGAAGGACTCAATTTTGTCTAGTCCATACATGTAGGTCGGATTGATATCATCAGACGATATCACACTCTCACAATTGTAGGCTTCGGCATCGATTTCATCCTCCTTAAACTCTAGGAAGGGCAAAATCATGCGATGGATCTTTTGGCCTATTTCACAGTCTAGGTGAAGCTGAGTAATATTAGAATATAGACGTTTAGCAATTAAACAAAAAACATTCCGTTGTTTCAACAATTTTAAATTGTCTCTTTGCAAATAAATGTTTTCGTCTTTAACTTTAACTAATTCTGACTCCTTTAACTCGATCCACATTCTCTGCTCCTCACTCTTCGACGCCACCCTGCTTAATTGATCAGTTAGGTTAGAATTGGTGACTCGAGTTTGAGTTAAGCTACTATCTAGATGAGAAATTCTTGTATTAACGTTTTTTAGTTCTTTTCTCATATGAGGATTGTGGTACTTTAGATGAAATAAAAACCAATTGTACCTTCTTTATCAGTTCGTCGAGCTCATTGAACTGCTGGCTGAGGGGTTTGGCCGTAAAGCACATGTCTTCCTGCACCTTCGGTCCATTGCTTCCACCATCGGTGTTGTATCCCCTCATTTGTGATACGTCAGACACCATGAAGCATTTTCCTCCACTGCTTTCCTTCTTAGCCACATAAGCCTTTCCATGGGTAGGCTTCCTCACTTCATCGTCTTCTGAGTCAGTAGACCAAACTTCAGTGCTACCGAACTCGTCATCATTTACTGAACCCTGCACAATAAGAGCATTAATAGAAGGGTTAGCGGTAGACTTCTTCTTTCTCAACTCATCCAGTCTCTTCTGCAACACAGCTTCCTCATCATTTCCATCATCCTTTTCAGCCATCTTCTTAAGAACACTGTCCTTAGCATAGTGGTTTTTCCCACCACAGTAGAAACAGCTTACTCCGGAATCGCCATCCACCTTCGGTTCCTTCTTGGGCTCCTCAGCCTTCGGTTCATTGTTCACCTTTTCATAACTGTAACTCCCCTGCCAGTTTCGGTTTTTGTTGCTGGGGAATCTCTTCTTTATGAACCTTTTAGGATTGGACACCATCATGGCATAATCCTCAGACGTGAGGTCATATTCCTCCAAGTTGAAGTCTTCATCCTCCATCACAGCTTTACTTTTAGATAGGAGGGCCAACGAACCAAGACTCGAAACGACGTTCTTCTCTTGCACCACAATCTTCTCTTGGGACTTTAGAATACCCACCAATTTCGCCAAGGAGTATGATTTAAACTGCTCATGGGCTTTGACTGTAGAAACCACTGCTCTCCCTTCAGACCTCAGTCCATTCAAGAAAGTAACCTTTTGCTCAATAAGCTTCCTTTCAATATCGTGTTTGATCATCTTGCTGAGAAGATGATTGAAGCGATCAAACGTCTGAGTCACCGATTCTTCGGCCCCTTGCCTGAATTCTCCAAACTCAGATAAAAGCAAGGTTTGGATAGAATGTTCAAGATCTTCGTCTGTAGAATACAGTTCGCGAAGTCTATCCCAAACTTCCTTCGCCGTTGTGCATGAGCTGACCAATATGAATGTGTCGGAATGAAGGGCGAATCTGATCAACCTTAACGCCTTAATATTGCACTGGAATTTATCCTTTTCATCTTGTGCAATGTCCTTCACGTCCTTCAGCAGATCATTGTACTCCTTTTGTGTCTTAATGATTCTGGATGTTGTAGAATGAGAAAACGGTCCATTGATGATGGCTTCCCATATGAGGTACCCATTATCCTCCGATCCAATCACATAGTCTTCAAAGTGATGCGCCCATACTTCATAGTCATGGGTGTATAAGATTGGAATCTTTGTCGTCGAACCGATGCTATTGGAAATATTAATAGGGTTTGATTGCGTCGCGTCCATTATGATCGTAAAAACTTGATCAAAGATCAGACTTGTAATAAAGTAGATTAGGGCAAAACAATAAATATCAAGATACGTCAATAATGAGATGACGGCTCAATAAATATCGATAGTTGCGGAAAAACCCTAATGGAAATCTTTTTCACAGAAAAGATGTGTATCGATTACACAGCCTCCTACTCTGATACCAATTGAAGAGATTAATAATCTTTTAATCAATGAAGATCGATTAGATCTTGAACAAGTATATGAATATAAAACAGTAAGAACGCAATAAGAAGAATAAGACAAGATTGAATCAAACGAGTCGAATGATTAAAACAAAATCCTCAGAAGAGCTCGATTAAGAACATCAACTGTAGAGGATTGGTAGGTTAGAAGAACGATTAAAGAAACCTGTTATGCTCTAGATGAATCACTATTTCGATAATCTCTTAATCGTTAACCTAATATGCATGCAAGCATTAACTTATATACAATACATAAAAGGCTCTCGGTTGGACAGGCCCAAACCGGAGTGTACATGGCTAAACTAACGAGCCCAAAAGACGCAACATCAAAATGAACTTCAGCCCAACAAGTTATCTAAGGCAAAGGTGTATAAGGTTAAGAAGCTTTGATAAAGGCTTATCGAAGCATCTGGTATTAAAAATATGAATTTCAGAAATTCAATAGGCATTGTTTTTCTGGAAGTTTGTTAGGTAGCGTAGCATTATTGTATATTGCGTCTATTGGGCTCGGTTAATAGTCCATGTTTTGTACTCCGGTTTTGGGCCTGTCCAACCGTGAGCTAATAGGGTTTAGTATATAATAATGTGCTTGCATGCATATTAGGTGTTCGATTGATAGAATAACGATTGATAGCTTTACAGTTTTCCTTCATCGTTCTTGTAAACCCTAAATCCTCTACAGTAGAAGTTCTTTATCGAGCTCTTCTGAGGATTGTTTATTAATCATTCGACATCTTTGATCCATTCTTGTGTTCTTGCTGTTTACTCGTTTATTAATTTACCTGTTTTATAGATCTAATCGATCTTCAAGTTAGTTTTTAACTTAATAATTGGTATCAGAGCAGGAGGCTGTGTAATCGATACACTTCTTTTCTGTGAAAAAGGTTTCGATTAGGGTTATTCCGCACTTATTGATATTTATTGAGCCGTCATCTCATAATTGACGTATCTTGATATTTATTGTTTTGCCCTAATTTGATATATTACAAGTTTGATCTTTGAACAGGTTATTCGATCAATTATGGACGAGTCGCAATCCAATCCTATTAATATTTTGAACAGCATTGGATCAACAACGAAGATTCCCATCCTGTACACCCATGATTATGAAGTCTTGGCGCATCACTTTGAAGATTATGTTATAGGATCTGAGGATAATGGATACCTCATCTGGGAAATAATCGTTTCTGGACCCTTTTCTCATTCAGCAACTTCAAGGATTATTAAAACTCAAAAGGAGTATAATGATCTTCTGAAAGATGTTAAAGATATTGCGCAAGACGAAAAAGATAAATTTTAGTGCAATATCAAAGCGTTAAGATTGATCAGATTCGCCCTTCAGTCCGATACTTTCAGGCTGGTGAGTTCATGCACGAAGGCAAAAGAAATATGGGACAGGTTACGAGAACTGTACTCTACAGATGAAGATCTTGAACACTCCATTCAAACCTTACTCTTGTCCGAGTTTGGTGAATTCAAGCAAGGAGCCGAAGAAACTGTGACTCAAACGTTCGATCGCTTCAATCATCTTCTTAGCAAGATGATCAAACACGACATCGAAAGGAAGCTTATTGAGCAGAAGGTTACATTTTTGAACGGTCTCATATCAGAATGGAGAGCAGTTGTGTCCACAGTTAAAGCCCACGAGCAATTTAAATCCTATTCTTTGGCGAAACTGGTGGGCATCCTAAAATCTCAAGAAAAGATCGTGCTACAGGAGAAAAGTGTGGTTTCAAGCCTAGGTTCGTTGGCCCTCCTGTCCAAAAGTAAAGATGTGATGGATGAAGAAGACCTCAACTTGGAGGACTATGACCTCACTTTTGAGGACTTTGCTATGATGGTGTCGAACCCCAAGAGGTTCATCAAGAAGAGATTCCCCACAAACAAGAACCGAAACTGGCAGGGGAGTTATAGCTCAGAAAGGTCAAAGAAGAACTGAAGGCTGAAGAATCAAAGAAGGAACCGAAGGCTGAAGGAGATTCGGGAGTAAGCTACTATTATTGTGGAGGAAAGAACCACTATGCAAAGGATGGTGTCCTCAAAAAGATGGCAGAAAAGGATGAGGAAAAGGATGAAGAAGCTTTGTTGTAGAAAAAGCTAGATGAAATCAGGAAGAAGAAATATACTGCTAAGCCTTCTATGAATGCATTAATTATGCAGGGTTCGGTAGCTGATGATGAGTTCGGTGGCGTGGAGGTCTGGTCAACCGACTCTGAAGATGATGAAGTGAGGAAGCCTTCTCATGGAAAGGCTTTTGTGTCGAAAGAAGAGAGTAGTGGAGGAAGATGCTTGATGGTGTCCGACGTATCTCAGATGAGGGGATACAATACTGATGGTAGGAATGATGACACGAAGGAGCAACAAAACTTGTGCTTTACAGCTAAACCGCTCAGCATGCAGTTCAACGAGCTTGATGAACTGATCAAGAAGGTACAATAAGTTTTTGTCTCATTTAAAGTTCCACAATGCTCATATGAAAAAGAATTAAAAAGTGTTAATTCAAGAATCTCTCATCTAGATAGTAGTTTAACTCAAACTCGAGTCACCAATTCTAACCTAACTGACCAATTAAGTAGGGTGTCTTCGAAGAGTGAGGAACAACGCATGTGGATCGAACTGAAGGAGTCGGAGTTAATCAAAACAAAAGATGAAAACATTTATTTACAAAGAGACAATTTAAAGCTTTTGAAACAGCGAAATGTTTTTTGTCTAATTGCTAAACGTCTTTACACTAATATTACTCAGCTTCATTTGGATTGTGAAATAGGCAAAAGATTCATCGCATGATTCTACCCTTCCTTGAGTTTAAGGAGGATGAAATTGATGCTGAAGCATATAATTGTGAAAGTGTTATTTCATCTGAGGATGTGAATCTGACATACATGTATGGACTGGAAAAAATCAAATCTTTCATTAAGTCCAAGGACCATAAGGACATGCTTAAAAACCTTTTGGATGAAAATGATAAAATGAAACTCAGAACAGAAACCATACAAAAATTTGACTCTTTAAACGCCAACTTGAGCTCATAAAATAAAATTGATGTTGAAAATGCATCTGAGCTTAATGAGGACGACAATATGAGTGAAATTTCTGTAGAGGACACAGTTGACTGTTCAGAATTTGTCAAGAGCGAACCTGAAAACCACAACAATCTAATTTCAGAAAATTCAGTGGAGTTCGCTCGTATGTCCCAACAAAAGTCCACGAGTCTTGCAGAGAAGGCATTAGTATATCAAAAAGTTAGAACCACTCCAAATCAGGTGTACAAGGTCATAGGCGTAACCGAACATCAGACTGCCGAACTCACCGCTATTGTAAATGAGGACAAAGCTGATGGTTGTGATGAGTTCTTCTGGTCAGCTCCAATCGATAATGTTGATGAAACGGTAGGTTTGTCTGAAAGGACCTCATGGAAAAGCAAAGGCAGATATGTGCCAGAACCTTTGAATAAACCTGATAACTTTGATGTGACAAGTACTAGCGGTACGAAAGATGTTCCTCAAGAAAAAGAAATTCCTGCAAAAGAAGACAATCCTTCTAGTGAAACTTCATCAGTTCAGAGTGAACCAGCCAAAGAAAACAAGAAACAGAAAGCTAATATCCATCATCAACCGAAGCAGATGAGAAATCAAAAACGGCAAAGGAATCAGAGATACAGGAAGAATCTCTCTGAAAGAAAATAGTTTTGGGAATCTCAGAATGCCCATTTCTCACATCAAGACAGGAACTTAAAGTCAGAGAAAAATCCTGTTGAATCGCAAGAGAGCAACAACAACCAAAAGCAGAGGTTCGGTTCGGAGAAAAACATCAACCGAAAGCAAAGGTTCGGTTCAGAGAATGATTTCAACTGAAAGCAAAGGTTCGGTTCTGAGAATGACTCCAACCGAAAGTAGAATTTCGGTTCAGAGAACTACATCAACCGAAAGCAAAGGTTCGGTTCTAAGAGAAAAAGAGATCAAAACTCTAAGGTCAGTCCCACCAATGATCAAAAGCAAAAGGGTCACCTAGAGTCTTCAACCAAGAAGTCATCTCAATATAAGCCCTCTCATTCTAACTCCGCTAATTCTTCTAATTCTTCCAATTCTTCTCCACCTCGTTCCAAATTCCATTTTGTTCCTTGTCAAAAATCTCAAACATCAACTGAACAAAAAGGAAAACAGAAGGTTTCAGGGGATAATCTAGAGTCTAAACCGAAAGCATCGAATCCCAATAAAATTAAAGTTTTTACCATCAAAAAGAAAGATGAAACAACACTAATAAAACGAACATATCTTGTTGACATCTCTCTAACTATTCCTGTTCCTCTGAAAGGCTTATGTGGACCCAAGAAACTTTGGGTTCTTAAATCTACTTAATTTTTGCAGGCAATCAGTGACGAGCAGTTTGACGAAGAATGGTACATTGACAGTGGCTGCTTGCGTCACATGACAGGGAGGAAGGAAGAGCTAAGGGAATACAGGTCTCTTTCAAACGGTGGAAACGTCAAGTTCGGGAACAACTCCTTCGGCACTATAAAAGGATATGGAATGATTACAAATGGTGATTTCACGATAAGGAAGGTTGCATTCGTGGAAGGACTACAACACAACCTCATCAGTGTATCTCAGCTTGTTGGAGGTACTGGTCTTAAAGTCTCATTCGATGATGAAGGTTCTTAAATAATTTAGAAGAAGACGAAAAGAGTTATTCTGAAATCCAAGCGTAAAGGTGAAATGTTTCCCCTAAATCTCAAACCCATCAAAGGAAACCCAGCTATCTGCCTGTTATCCAAAGCACAATCTTACGAAAGCTGGTTGTAGCACCGAAGGCTCTCTCATCTTAACTTTAAGGACATCAACAAACTCGTAACTGGAGGTCATGTTCGAGGTCTTCCATTACTCAAGTATGACAGAGATCATTTGTGTGCTGCATGTGAAATGGGGAAACAGAGTCGTCAAAGTCATCCATGTATAATAAACACTAAAGTTGTTGAACCACTAGAATTACTTCATATTGATTTGTGTGGTTCATCATCTATCGAAAGCATCGGTGGTAGCAAGTACATTCTTGTTATTGTTGATGACTTTTCACATTTTACATGGGTGTTCTTTCTGAAACTTAAATCTGAAGCGACTCACAAGCTAAAGGTGTTCATCAAGCAAATTGAAGTACAACTGAAGAAGGTCGTTCGTAACATCAGGAGCGACAATGGATTGTAATTCAAAAATAGAGTATTCGAAGAATTCCTGGCAGAAAAGGGAATAAGTCACAACTTCTCAGCTCCCTACACACCTCAACAGAACGGAATTGTCGAAAGACGAAACCGATCTTTGTGTGAAGCAGCCCAAACCATGCTAAGTTTCGCTTCCTTACCTTTATATTTTTGGGCTGATGCTATTTCTGCTGCTTGTTTTACACAGAACAGGTCATATCTCAACAAGCGCTTCACTCTCACTCCTTATGAGATCCTCAACAACAGGAAGCCAAATGTGAAGTTTTTCCATGTGTTCGGTGCATGGTGTTTTATCTTCAATTCCAAAGAAAACCGCAACAAGTTCGATGTCAAAGCCGACGAAGGGATATTTCTGGGCTATTCTCTCACTTCTAAAGCGTACAGGGTATTAAACAAGCGTTCGAGGAAAATAGAAGAAACTTACTACGTGACTTTTGAGGATAGCTATGTTAAAAAGCTAAAGGTCAACGAAGACACAGCTGGAGAAATCTTTCCTCAAACTGGCCAAGTCACAGCCTCGATCGCTAATCTATTCCAGAAGTTCATGGAACTATTTGATGAACCAGAGAAGGTCACTCTCTCTGAAGCCAGTGCAGCAGACAACAAGGTCGATCATATGAAGCAAATTGTTGAAGACGCTGCAAGGAGAATGAATGAAGAAGGATCAAGTTCTGATGAGCCTCCATCACCCAATGCTTCAGTCGAGGGGGAGGATCCGCCATCATCATCCCAGCCGAGCTCACAAGTTGAGGGGGAGCTAAGGTCTCAAACTGCTCCCGAAAGCACTTCACCAACCGAAAGTGCCTCACCATCCGAAGGTGCATGAACGCCCGAAAGCTCAGCACCACAAGAAACGTCTGTAGCTCAAGATTCTCAAGATATTCCTGTTAGATCATCTATCGAGGGGGAGCAAGCCGATATGTCTTACGACTATGAAAGTCAGTCCGAACCAGAAGAAATGATAAACGTTGAATTAGATCCAATCTTTGATCGAAACTACCCTCCTCTCACTAAATGGACTAGAGATCATCCTGTCTCTCAAGTTGTTGGTGATGTATCTGAAAAAGTTCTGACCCGATCACAACTCAAGGCAAAACAGACTTCCTTGTTTTCAAAAGTTGAATTCTGCATGTTTAACTCATTCGTATCAAAAGTTGAACCAAAGACAGTTAAAACTGCCCTTGATCACTCCGATTGGGTTCAAGCTATGCAGGACGAACTGAATGAATTCAAAAGGAACAAATTTTGGCGACTTATTCTAACTCCTCCAGATGCCTCGGTTGTTGGTCTCAAATGGGTCTTCAGGAATAAAATGGACAAGGAAGGAAACGTGATTCGAAACAAAGCACGTCTGGTAGTGAAAGGATACTGTCAGGAGGAAGGCATTGACTACGAAGAGACTTTCGCTCCTGTAGCTAGGCTAGAATCAGTTAGAATATTTCTAGCCTATGTTGCCCACAAAAACTTTGAGGTCTACCAAATGGACGTCAAATGTGCATTTCTCAATGGAGAACTCGAAGAAACTGTCTACGTGGAGCAACCTCCTGGATTCGTGAATGAAAAGTATCCTAATCATTGTTACATTTTGGATAAAGCCATGTATGGACTGAAACAAGCTCCGAGAGGCAAGTATGAAACGCTGACTAAATTTTTAAAGATGTCCAAATTCAAACAAGGTTCGGTTGACCCAACCTTCTTTCGTAATAAGGAAGGTAACCACCTTATGATTGTTCAAATTTACGTCAATGATATCATCTTTGGCTCAACGAATCCTAGCCTAACAGCTGAATTCAGAAAGCTGATGGAGACTAAATTCGAAATGAGCTCAATGGGTCCTATTAACTTTTTCCTTGGTTTAAACATTAGACAGGGACCCGAAGGAATCTTTATTAATCAGGAATCTTACACGAAGACTCTCCTTGCAAAATTTGGCATGATGGGAGACTCAAAAATCAAAGTTCCCATGGCGTTTGGCACCAAGCTCACTCCATCCCTAGATAAACCGGCTGTTGATATTACGCTTTATCGCTAGATGATCGGTTCTATGATGTATCTTACTGCTAGCAGGCCTGACATTATGTTCTCTGTTTGTTACTGTGCTAGATTTCAGGCCAACCCACGCGAACCTCACATGCTTGCAGTGAAGAATATTCTACGATATCTCAAGCGGACTACCTCTTTAGGTCTATGGTATCCATCCAACTCAGGCTTCTTCGTTCAAGCTTACTCAGATGCAGACCTTGGAGGATGTGGACTAGACAGGAAAAGCACCACTGGCGGCTGCCAATTCCTTGACAGGAAGTTGGTTAGCTGGCAATCAAAGAAACAAACGTGTGTGTCATTGTATACAGCTGAAGCAGAATACATAGCAGCTGCATCCTGCACCTCTCAAGTGATTTGGATCCAGAGTCAACTTCGAGACTATGGACTCAATATGAAAAAGATCCCACTATATTGTGACTCTGAAAGTGCAATTAGGATCTGTCATAACCCAGTACAATACTTAAAGACCAAACACATAGCACTGAGGTATCACATCATCAAAGATCATGTGGAAGATGGAAATGTTGAAGTGCACTTTGTTAGAACCACTGATCAACTGGCTGATGTCTTTACCAAAGCTCTTCCGGAAGCGTCATTCAACAACATTCTACAAGGGCTAGGTATGATGGAATCAAAGTCAGTACCACAAACTACCTCTCAATCTCACAAGTAAGAAGCGATATAGACCGAACGTTTGGGTTCGGTTTTCCAAAATTTTTCAAAACCGAAACCAACCGAAGGTTCGGGTTCGGTTTTTCAAAATTTTTCAAAACCGAAACCAACCGAACGCTCGGGTTCGGTTTTCCAAAATTTTTCAAAACCGAAACCAACCGAAGGTTCGGGTTAGGTTTTTCAAAATTTTTCAAAACCGAAACCAACCGAACGCTCGGGTTCGGTTTTCCAAAAATTTTCAAAACCGAAACAAACCGAACGCTCGGGTTCGGTTTTCCAAAATTTTTCAAAACCGAAACCAACCGAAGGTTCGGGTTCGGCTTTTCAAAATTTTTCAAAACCGAAACCAACCGAAGGTTCGGGTTCGGCTTTTCAAAATTTTTCAAAACCGAAACCAACCGAACGCTCGGGTTTGGTTTTCCAAAATTTTTCAAAACCGAAACCAACCGAACGCTCGGGTTCGGTTTTACGAAATTTTTCAAAACCGAAACTAACCAAACGCTCGGGTTCGGTTTTCCAAAATTTTTCAAAACCGAAAACAACCGAACGCTCAGGTTCGGTTTTCCAAAATTTTTCAAAACCGAAACCAACCGAACGCTCGGGTTCGGTTTTCCAAAATTTTTCAAAACCGAAACCAACCGAAGGTTCGGGTTCGGTTTTTCAAAATTTTTCAAAACCGAAACCAACCGAACGCTCGGGTTCGGTTTTCTAAAATTTTTCAAAACCAAAACCAACCGAACGCTCAGGTTCGGTTTTCCAAAATTTTTCAAAACCGAAACCAACCGAACGCTCGGGTTCGGTTTTTAAAAATTTTTCTCAACCGAAATCAACCGATCGCTCGGGCTCGGTTCCAAAGTTTTCCAAAGTTTTTTTTCTTAATTCCCAAAGTTTTTTTTTAACTTTCTTTCTCAGTCTTATTTTTTATTATTTTATTTTATTTATTTTATTTATTTTATACCAAAAACTCCATATTTTTGTTCTCTATTTACTTTTTGTCATTAATTTTTATTTGTGTGTTCGTTCGTTTATGGGGAATTTGTAGAATTAGTTAAGTGTCCCTAGAAGCATGCTGCTGTATGTGCCCAAAGCCTCATCAAATTCTGAATAATAGCCTTAATGACTTGGTATACAGAAACCTTGTCTTCCCAATTAGGCTACCACACTTATTCTAATCGTGAGTTACCTAACTCTCTTCTCACATGAGATAAAAGTTTTCTGCTTGGTCCTACTTTTCGCAGCAGAGGTACTTTGATTTCTTACACCATCTCTATTACATTTCTCCATTAAATTCGTTTCACCAACGTAACCCTTGAGACTCTCAGCAATTACCGCTGAGGTTTATGGTTACTCAAAAACTGTGTTTATGATCTTAGTTTCGTGCCACTACGAGCTGAGTGAAATCCGAAATTCAATACCAAATGTGAATTGACGATGAACAATTAATTTGCTCAAGCTTTCACTAACGAATTGACGGTCGTATCCTCATGAAATCTCAAGCTTTGATTTTGTGTGATTCCTATGAAATTGTTAAACACCATAACATTTCTTCCCTTGGGATCCAGTTTTTAATTTTTTTTTGAGACTTTATATTTTCCAAGCCACTTTAAAATTATTCCCTACCTACTTGTTCAACAGACTACACCGGTCTCACAAGTACTTTGTTCACTTTCTATCTTATTACAAGATTAGGACTATTGAATCAAAGCTAAAGCCACCTTAAGAAGCCTAATTAAAAGAAACCTTTCAACACTTCTTAATAAGTGTTTGATCGTTATTCAACGGGAAACCACCCTAACACTTTAAGGTCTCTCTTGACTTTGAAGGAAGAGATTCGTGCTCAGGATCATTTGTTTCGTGTCTTTATTGACATCACAATTATTCCTAAAAAGATTTGCTTTATTTCTTTTCTTTTTACACCCTTAGCCCGAAAATCTTTGATTTTCCATTATTCTGGTACTAATAATTACAGGCTTTTTCTCTGGATTGGTAATTAATTACAAGATGTGGTCAAAATTAATCCACGTGGGCGTGTTATTCAAAAGATGCCGTTACACATTAAAGGGATACGACGAAGAGTTGCTGACTCAGGCGGGAGAATAATTGATTTGATTTCAAAAGGCGAAACAGGGAAAGCGTGCGAATTTGAAGCGTCTAATATCTAATTGGCGTCGCAGACGCGTGTGTGAATTTGAAACGGTTCCTCTCTGGCACAGAAAGGCGCGTGTGAATCTGAAACGGTTTATCAGAAACGGTGCTTGATGGGAGGCGTGTTCTTCGGAATCTGACACTCTCTCTCATGCGTGATCATCGGTTCCACAACTGTCACGCATCAGTCACTCTGAAAAACTCTTGGTATTTCGATAGAAGATTTGGGAAGATCCTTCTCTCTCCTTAACCCCCCAGTATAAAAAGGCGTTAGCATCTACCATTTACCTCTTTACTGCAATCAAAATTTCCAGAGCTAAAGAATTCCCTGAACCCTAACTGTTCATCATCTTCTTCCCTCTCTTCAACAATGGCAGATTCATCATCCGTTCATGCTACTTCTCATTCTTGGAATAGTGTCTAAGGTTGCAACTATATTAGACAAGTATTTGACCCGGTTGTGCATGGTCCTTTTGGGTTGCCTTCACCATAGCAACTTGATAGGATGATTTATTAAGAGAGAGTAAATATTATTAATATATTATTAGAATAATATAATGAATAATATATTTGTCATTTGATTAATATAAGTCATAGAATTAATTAGAATTAATTTGGTGACTTAAAGAGATTAATTAAATAAAGGGGTATAAACTGTCAATTGTTTGATAGTTAAGCTTTAGACTGTAAATCCATTGGGATATGCTTTGGATGAATTCTAAGGGTTTTAGGATAGTTAAAATCGTCCATATAGATATCTAAGGAATGGATTTGGATAGCCTTAAGAGAAGATTATCCAATTAGGGTTTAGGTTGTAACCCTTAAGGAGTCTACAAGTATAAATAGACCCCATGGCATAGGGAATTCGATACCTCTCATAAAGTAAGAGAACCCTGGCCGAATTCCTCCCCTCTCCTCTCTCCTAAATCATTCTTCTTGCTATTGGTGTTTGTAAGCCATTAGAGGAGTGACATTTGTGACTCTAGAAGCTCCAAGACCTCCAGATCAACAAGGAACTCAAAGGTATGATTCTAGATCTGGTTCAATGTTGTTATTTAACCTAATTAGTCATTAGAAGACTTGGATTCAAAGCATGTTTATTAGAAAGCCTAGATCCAAGCATTAGGGTTTTGCATGCGCACATAGGAAAGTTCTTATGGCTAAAACCCATCAGTGGTATCAGAGCCTAGCTTGGTTTTCTTTAAATTGTTGCTTGATTAACTGAAACAAACCTGCAAAATTCGATTTTTAGGTTTCTGAGTCACTGACTCGGCGAGTCCCAAGGTGGACTCGGCGAGTAGGCCTGACTCGGCGAGTCCCCTTGTGCACTCGGCGAGTCCAGGCGTTAGGAATGGCCAGATTCGGGATTTTTTCATGATTATCTTATGGAAACTTACCTTAATCATAATAGATCAATCTAAATCCGATTTTTTGATATATATGACTATTATCTTGATCTAATTAAAGGTATTTATCAACTAATAAAATATTTAATTTCCTTATATGATAATTAATTAATTATTTTAATTATTTTGGTAACTATCTTGAATAAAATCAAATATAGATAATTAGGATATTAATTGTTAATTGGAATTATTTGTTTTTTGATCCTCCATGTTTTAAATGTTTAAAACCTACCCTCAAGTTTTGAAATTTATTTTTGTGATTAAAAGTTTTTTTTAATTTAGACAACTTAAATTTCAAACCCTAGATTTTAAAAGTTTTAAAATACAACCCTATACTAATATGATATTACTAGAATAATATATATGTATAACTAAATGCTAGTCTTACCGTTAGTAGGTATCATTCACGAAGCCGATCTATAAGGTGGGTATAAGGTTGCGGCCTATAAAATGGCGCTTAATGGGTGTACACTCACACCCACCACTTGCTTGATTGGTGGAGGGTCGTTAGCCGAACGGGTAGGATAGGGCAACCTCATCCTCTCATTAAGAGTATAATAAGAAATATAAAGTAACTACACATATTTTTAAAATTTCCCAATCCTAGTTACTTTAGGAAAAGTGAATTGATGCAATCCCATGAAATACACTTTGCACCTTGCTAAGAAGTTAGTGGAGCGTGTGTGGTTTACCGGCACACTAATTGGTTCTAAGCAAAGGTGGCAAAGGGTGATTCCTTGTTTATCATAGTTCGATGGAGCGTGTGTGGTTTACCGGCACATCGAATAGGTGATCGTTACAATGAAGGCACCATGTGAATTTGCATGGTAATTCACACCCGCTTTGTGATCCTCGGCATCCCAGTCACAAACAAGAGGGGCATATTGAGATTTAAACATGCCATTGAATAGTTTCAATGAATCTCATCCGAACCTAGGAATTCTCAAAACACTTAGGACTAATAGTTTAAGTTTTGTGATGGAGAATTAGTGAATCGTCATTCACTTACCTTCAATTTATTTGCATGTTAGATTACGACATCCCTTTTCTAGTATGTAAATGTTATTGTTGGATCCTAGCCCTAATTTTTCTTATTGGGTGATAATTAGGGATTCTTATTCTAATCTATCTTTGTCCTTTTCTAATTGTAGATGTCAAACGCAAACAACGCTGCTGCTAGTTCTTTCACGTTGATGAGCCTTTTCCAAAAGGTCACCTTCGATGGAACGAACTTTAGCGAATGGATAAGGTACATTCGCACCATTGCTCGCTATGAGGATATGGAGTATGTCCTCGATGAGAAGCTCGAGAAAATCAACCCCGAAGTTGCTACTCCCGCCAAAATCACCGCCTTTGAAACTCATGAGCGAGATGCAACGAAGGTACATTGCATCATGATCGCCACCATGAACTCCGAATTCCAAAAGTCCTACGAGGAGATGTACCCATACGAGATGCACCAAGACTTATTGGAGAGATACCATCAAAACACGAGACAAGAGCGTTATGAGATTTTCACCAACTTGATTTCCGCGAAGATGGGTCATGGAGAATCTCTTACCGTGCACCTGCAAAAGATGCAAAGGTATGTCGACCGCCTTCGCAAGTTAAATTTTGACTTCGGTGAGGACTTGGCGATCGACATGGTGCTTCACTCTTTGCCTCCGATGTACAACCAATTTAGGATGACCTACCACATGAACAAAGAAGAGGTCACCCTAAGCAAACTCCAAGGTCTCTTGAGGGTCGCTGAGAGCAACTTCAAGGACAAGTCTGTTGCACCTACTCCCAATCCGTCCGCTGCTCCTTTCTTGGCTATTGGTCAAGGGAAGGGAAAGAAGAGGAAAGCTTCATCGAAGAACTATCGCAAGGTGAAAGCCCGAGATGGTGCCTCTTCTAGTGGGACCAAAGTTGATCCCGCTAAGCCCTGCTCTAAGCCAAAGGAGGCAGAGTGCCACCACTGCCACAAGATAGGACATTGGAAGAGAAGTTTCCCGGATTACCTGCAAGCGATCAAAGAAGGAAAGATCAAGCCATCTTTCGCAGGTATATACACAATCAAATCTAACGATTCTAATCATGTTATTTCTTGGGTTCTTGATACCGGTTGTGGTTATCACATTTGTTCTAATGTGCAGGGACTAAGAAGAATTAGGGATGTGGAGCAAGGAAGGATCAATCTAATCATGGGGAACAGAAGATCGTCGCCTGTGACCAAGATTGGAGTGTATTCTTTAGTGCTTAGGAATAGTTTGGTTTTAGATTTGAACAATTGTTGCTATTCGCCAGAAATGGCTAGAAACATCATTTCATTTCATGGTTTATATAGACAAGGATTTAGATTTTCTTTTAATAATGAGAATGGTTCTATTTTGGCTTATCTAAATGGTGTCTTTTACTTTGAAGCTATACCATGTAATGGAATATATGAAACCGTTATGATTGTTGATAACTTAGGAAATGATGTTTTGAATATTGATTCTTCCACTAGTATGGATAAAGCATCCTTGTGGCATTGTCGTCTTGGACATGTCAACAAGAAACGCATAGCCCAACTCCAAAAGGATGGAGTGTTGGAGTCATTCGACCTTAGGGAAGATGACACATGCGAGTCTTGTTTGCTTGGAAAGATGACTAAGTCACCCTTCACGAGTACATGTGAAAGGGGCGAGGGTCTATTGGACCTAATACATACCGATGTATGTGGACCGTTTAGATCAACCACGAAGGATGGAAACCGCTTCTATGTGACTTTTACCGATGACTATAGTAGATATGGGTATATCTACTTAATCAAGCAAAAGTCAGACACCTTTGAAAAGTTCAAAGAGTTCAAGAATGAAGTGGAGAATCAATTGGGCAAGAAAATCAAGATGCTTCGATCTGATCGAGGAGGAGAGTACCTAAGTCTTGAATTCCACGATTATCTCAAGGAGTGTGGAATAGTTTCACAATTGACGCCTCCTAGGACACCGCAGTTGAATGGTGTGGCAGAAAGGCGTAATCGAACCTTATTGGATATGGTTCGCTCTATGATGAGTTGTGCTTCACTACCTATCTCTTTTTGGGGGTATGCCTTAGAGACTGCCGCCCATATCCTTAACCGAGTCCCTACTAAGAAGGTTGCCAAAACACCTCACGAGATGTGGACAGGGAAAGCTCCCTCGTTGGCACATATCAAGGTTTGGGGTTGCGAGGCTTTCGTAAGACGAGATACTCATGACAAGCTTGAACCTCGAAGTGAGCGATGTATTTTCATCGGCTACCCGCAGACATCCTTTGGATATCTCTTCTATAGACCAAAGGACAATGTTGTCTTCGTTGCGAGGAGAGGAGTTTTCCGAGAGCGAGAACTCATGAGCCAAGGAGACAGTGGGAGGCAAATCAAACTTGAAGAGATTCAAGAGTTGATAGATGAAGGAACCTCTACCGCTGGCATTCAACCCGAGGAGGAAACTCCGGTTGAACCGATTGACGAATCCTTACCTCTTAGACGTTCCGATAGAGTTAGAGTTCATCTCCAGTTTTATGGCTTTCATATTACTACCTAAGGGGACACGTATATTAGTGATGGTACACTAGTAAACCTTGATGAACCTAATAGCTATAAGGAAGCCATGGCAGGCCCGGACTCTGCAAAGTGGAAAGAGGCAATGGATAGCGAGATCCAATCCATGTATGATAACCAAGTTTGGAATTTGGTTGATTACGTGCCCGAACGTAAGACCGTTGGGTGCAAATGGATCTTCAAGAAGAAGACCGACGTGGATGGGAACGTACACACATATAAATCGCGATTGGTCGCGAAGGGATTTACTCAAACTCCCGGAGTTGACTATGATGAGACCTTCTCACCAGTTGCGAAAATTAAATCTATTAGAGTGATGCTAGCAATTGCCGCATTTCATGATTATGAGATTTGGCAAATGGATGTCAAGACCGCTTTCCTTAACGGAAAGTTGGCTGAGGATGTTTACATGGCTCAGCCAGAGGGGTTTGTGGATCCGAAGCATCCGAATAGAGTGTGTAAGCTTGAGAAGTCCATTTATGGACTTAAGCAAGCGTCTCGCAGATGGAATCTTTTCTTCGATGAGAAAGTCAAACAGTTTGGATTTGTACGAAGCGAAGACGAATCTTGTGTATATGTCAAAGCCAGTGGGAGTATAGTAAGCTTCCTCGTTTTATATGTCGATGACATATTACTCATAAGAAACGACATCCCGACTCTGCAGGAGGTTAAGTCCTGGCTCGGGAAGTGCTTCGCTATGAAGGACCTCGGAGAGGCTTCTTACATTTTGGGAATAAGGATAGTAAGAGAAAGAAGTAAGAGACTAATTGGACTTAGTCAGAATACTTACTTAGAGAAGGTACTAAAACGTTTTAGTATGGAAAACTCAAAGAAGGGAGAACTATCGATACAAAGTAATGCCAAATTGAGTAAGACTCAAAGTCCGAGTACCGAAGCTGAGATAGCAGAAATGAGCCGAGTACCATACGCTTCCGCAGTTGGCTCAATCATGTACGCTATGACTTGTACTCGCCCTGATGTAGCCTTCGCTTTGAGCATGGTTAGCAGATATCAAGGGAATCCTGGAAAAGCACATTGGATTGCGGTGAAAAACATACTTAAGTACCTTCGGAGGACGAAGGAATGGTTCTTAGTCCTCAGAGGGAGTGATGACGTGAAGGTGCGAGGGTATAGTGACGCCAGTTTTCAGACCGACAGGGACAACTACCGTTCGCAGTCGGGTTGGGTCTTTACCTTAAATGGAGGAGCAGTGACATGGAAGAGTTCCAAGCAGGAGACCGTAGCTGATTCAACGTGCGAATCAGAGTACATTGCAGCAAGCGAAGCGTCGAAGGAGGCAATATGGCTAGAGAACTTCATCGGTGATCTTGGAGTTGTACCTGCCATAAAGGAGCCAATGGAGATTTTCTGTGATAACGAAGGCGCGGTTGCCTTGACCAAGGAACCGAGGGATCATGGTAGATCAAGACATATCGACAGAAAGTATCACTTCATTAGACATCGTGTAGAAGAAGGACAACTCGTAGTGAAGAGGATATCATCAGAAGATAACCCAACAGATCCGCTTACGAAGGGACTGAGTAGGGTTAAGCACTTGCAGCATGCTAGGAGTATTGGGCTGAAAGATGATATTAGCATATATTAGATAGTATTAGAAACGTGTAATAGATAAATGTAATTGACATTTGATGATTAAATAAAGGAGTTTTATTTATGAGTAATGTTACTATCTTATGTTAATTGTTTAGCTATTGTTTCACTTTGCATGTTTTGACTTCCAGAATAATTGAGTTTATTAGGAATAATCGAATTGTTCAAATGGTCCACAATCGTTCATATGTTGGGAGTAAATATGAATGAAGATTGTCATGAATTGGTGTGTAGGATGTCTAAATGGTGTTAGACATAGCAAAGGATTGCTGCAACGTTCATGAGTGCTTATGAACTAGTTTTGAGCATTGGAATAAACCCGCGCTTGCTGGAATCACCTTATGGAATACGATATAAAAGGAGATTGCAAGACGATAATATCATGTAGTCTTAAAACCTAGATATATGGTTTATTATTTGTTAATTGATTGTACATTGATAATACGAAAACGCATCAGTAACTTGGTGTTATAAAACGTATTGTTGTGAATAGTTGGTTAATGAATAAGTAAATGCATATAAGTCGAAGTTTATCTGTAACTTTTATCTAAGAAGGTAAAAACGATATCTCGGCCGCTCGATGATTTGATTTGACTTATGTGTTGGGCCCGGTCAGAACTGAATTGATGTGTTCGATTAAGTTCTATGTCAAATAAATTAGAGATCGAGAAACCTAAATGCTTGACTAACCATTCCATAGGATTGTCAGCATGATATCTAACAGAGGACTGTATGTTCCCTTATCTAAAGGACAAGATTGATTAGATCAGAGTTGACAGCGTCTTTGAGAGCTACGATTGCAAACCGAATTGTACATGTAAATATAGTTACTAGACTTATCCAAGTGGGAGACTGTTGGAATAGTGTCTAAGGCTGCAACTATATTAGACAAGTATTTGACCCGGTTGTGCATGGTCCTTTTGGGTTGCCTTCACCATAGCAACTTGATAGGATGATTTATTAAGAGAGAGTAAATATTATTAATATATTATGAGAATAATATAATGAATAATATATTTGTCATTTGATTAATATAAGTCATAGAATTAATTAGAATTAATTTGGTGACTTAAAGAGATTAATTAAATAAAGAGGTATAAATTGTCAATTGTTTGATAGTTAAGCTTTAGACTGTAAATCCATTGGGATATGCTTTGGACGAATTCTAAGGGTTTTAGGATAGTTAAAATCGTCCATATAGATATCTAAGGAATGGATTTGGATAGCCTTAAGAGAAGATTATCCAATTAGGGTTTAGGTTGTAACCCTTAAGGAGTCTACAAGTATAAATAGACCCCATGGCATAGGGAATTCGATACCTCTCATAAAGTAAGAGAACCCTGGCCGAATTCCTCCCCTCTCCTCTCTCCTAAATCATTCTTCTTGCTATTGGTGTTTGTAAGCCATTAGAGGAGTGAGATTTGTGACTCTAGAAGCTCCAAGACCTCAAGATCAACAAGGAACTCAAAGGTATGATTCTAGATCTGGTTCAATGTTGTTATTTAACCTAATTAGTCATTAGAAGACTTGGATTCAAAGCATATTTATTAAAAAGCCTAGATCCAAGCATTAGGGTTTTGCATGCGCACATAGGAAAGTTCTTATGGCTAAAACCCATTACTCATATCCTGCCCATTCGCCCTCAGCAATGTCGCATCATTGACTTAACCCCTCACGCATATGACTCCTACATGGTCCCAGTCATCAAATGTTTGAGGTATTCGCCAATCACACCTGTACTTTCAAGGGCAGAATCAGTGCCAATGGATTTCCTCTCGCAGATCTACGCGACGGCGCATTACGACAAAGTCGTCGACATGATCTTTTTTGAAGTTGCTCATCATAAAGCCTCTATCTCCAAGCAACGATTTGGCTCACTGCTGGGGTTTGAAGCTGACCCTTCAAGGGTTAATCCGAAGACTATTCCGATGGGGCATCTCTTCAATATGTTCTATAATATGGGGTACATGGAGGCGCTCACCTCCGTCGCAAAGTTCAAAAAGTCATGTTTACCGCCACAGTGGAACACAATGTTCACTGTGCTTTTCAAGGGTCTTTCAGAACGGAGCTCTGGTTCAGATGGCTCCAGTCGACTATTCCTGTCCATTCTGTACGGAGTTTACAACAGCTTCAACGTCGACTATGGGTTGGTTCTCTGGCAACAACTCATCCAAAGCTTATCTTCTTCTTCACGGCATTCTGAGGTGTCGTACGCGAGGTTTTGGACCATCATAACGAAGTGGGTTATGGAGAAGTACAACATTCCCACTGCCGCCGGCGCACCGATGTCTTTGATTGGTACATTCCATACCACGAAGATCATCGTCTCCGATGCATCGAAATTCCCTTTCAATGGTTCCATTCTGGAGACCATGTACGCTGATGTTCCAGCTGACAGCAGGATCATCCGGACCTACAAGGAGTTCAAGAAGTCTGGTCCGAGGGATCTCACGCCGGAGATGCTAAAGTCCATTCACGATGCCGATAAGCCTGCTCCGAGAGGCAAAAAGGCAGATAACGGCAAACAAGTGGCGAAAGGGGCTAAAGACCCTTCTCCCAAGAAGAGGAAATCCACCAAAGCTGCTCAGTCACCGCAGCAGAAGAGGCGAAAGACTCAACCCAAGCGAAAGCTCATTAACGCTTCTTCTTCTAGTGAGTCGGAAGGTGAGAGTTCGAATTCGGACGACTCTCCAAGAGGCAACACCCCCCGTAGATCACCTACCCCTGACATGGAAATCCATACCTCTCCAATTCCCTCTCCTACTCAAACCATTCCTACTTCCATTCCCACCATAAACCCCTTTACCCACATACCAAAAACCTCATTCCCAATGCCACCACCCATCTTCACCGATGCAACCACAACATCCACAGCAAAGTTTACAACCAACGTATCTGATACGGGGGTTCATACCGATGCAACCGAACCACCACCAGCAACCGAACCCATACACACAACCGAACCTACCCCTACTCAAACACAACCTGAACCTACCCCTACCCAAAGACAACCTGAACCCACCCATACCACTACGCCCCCAGCTTCACCATCACCACCATCTCCCGGTCATGCCTCTGACGGAGATAACCCTTTCCTTGGCGGGGAAAACATGACATTTGATTCGGTCTATTACAGTCCGTTTCAAGTGCAAAGCGACGATGATGAGGATGCTCCGGTAACAAAGAAACATCTTAAGGAGCTTCATGACAAGGTCGACTTGCTCATTGCCTCTTCCTCCCACTCTCAATCCTCTCTCTCTGAAGCTGCTCTTCAGAAGATTGTTGACGCCTTCTCTAGGGCTTAGCAAGATTTAGTCGCTTCTGCCACCGCCGCCATTGACGCCTTGACGAAAGCTTGTGAGGCAGCGACCGAAAAAGTCGATAAACTATTCTCTGACGCCTCTACCCTGTTACAATCTTTGCAGGAGAGTGCCACTGCTACCAAGATAATGTTGGAACCAATTGTTCAACAGTTGGCAACGTTTGTCTCCACGGAGTTGAAGTCATTTGCCACACTTCGCCAATCGCTCAGTGATGACAATTCAGGCCTCCGTACTTCCATTGATGAGCGCCTCTCTAAACTCCACGCGGATCTCGCCGCTGAAAACTCGTTGATGGACGTTCTAGCAAGGAAGACCACCGCCCTAAAGGTCAAGAGTGCTCAACTTTCCAATTATCAACAACAAATTGACGCTCTTCGATCCGAACGGGAGGTCGTCAAGACGTGTGTTTCGGATGTACACTCTGCCATATTCAACATCCTCGAAGCGCACGATCCGATCCTGAACCACTCTGTGAGGCGTACCCTTGCAGAGAAACTCGCTCCTGCCCTGGATCTGCTTAGTAAAATAGAAGGGCTACCTAGTTTCATGTCCAATCCGAAACAAGGGGGAGAAAAGGAGTCCGGATCGCAACAACCACCTCATTCCTCGAAAGCAACTCACACAACTGAACCTCCTCCTGCAGGCCAAGCCTCTGGTTCGGGTGTGAAGGACAAAGGCAAGAAACTTGCAGAGGATGAAGAGGAAGATGATCAAGAAACCATTGCCGACTTGCTGAAACGCAAAAGTCGTCGCAATGTTGAAGATGATAATGTTCGTGTGGCGAGAGAAGCTGAAGAAGCTGAATGCAAGCAGAAAGAAGCCCACAATCTTCTCGAGAGCAGGAAGACTCTTTTCCCTGCTAGGACTCTCGAGAGGATGATAAAGGAGGCAATCGATACTCCGAGTATCTTATGGCTTGAACCGGTAATCTCCTTTGACTGCTGCAACTCTGTCGACTCTCAGTTCGACATGCCCTTAACCCGAAAGGCGTTCATCTTTCACGCCTTTGCCAACGTTGCTGAGTTCCCTCATCCTCATCCGGAGGTTGATCGGGAATTGATTGATTTCTATCTGAAGGCTGCTCAACCCCGGTACCAAACCTGGAACGCTCAGAAGATCATCAACGTTCGGGTTCTGAAGCCATATACTGAAGGGAGATTTATCAACGTTCGGTTCAAAGTGCTCAGAGGGTCTGCAAAAACCGAACATGCCATATCCTTAGCAGATTTACCGAACCTCAACCCCCATGACTGGATCGTTCTGCACAACATCCTCCTAACTAATGAAGCTGAATATGGTTCGATCATTGACCATCTCAAGAGGATGTTAGTGTGCTATATCATGGAGGTAGCCCTGATGGATCAGGAGATTGCAAGTGTCTTCAAGAAGAAACCGAAGATCTCTCCTGTTGGCTCGGCCAGTGATCTGAACCAGATGAAGATGGGAAAAATTAACCCAAGGCAAAACTCCGTCATGTTCACTAGGAATGAAGGACAAAAATGTCTCTTTGCCTTAGCTGATAAACATCTTTATACCACTGCTTGTCTTGAGCATGTGCTGGGGATCATCCACAGGTACAAAGAAAATACAGCGGATGATATCAAATACTTTGACGATATGATACAATGGTACATCCGGTTCAGACAGACAATCCTCGCGCTCATCTCTCGTCTGTTTGAGACTGTAAAGAAGAAGGTTCCTGCTGCTGCTGGCCCAAGTAAGAAGACAAAGTGATCTCGCTCCAATTGACGCAAAGGGGGAGATTGTTGGGTAGCGTAGCATTTTTGTATATTGCGTCTATTGGGCTCGGTTAATAGTCCATGTTTTGTACTCCGGTTTTGGGCTTGTCCAACCGTGAGCTAATAGGGTTTAGTATATAATAATGTGCTTGCATGCATATTAGGTGTTCGATTGATAGAATAACGATTGATAGCTTTACAGTTTTCCTTCATCGTTCTTGTAAACCCTAAATCCTCTACAGTAGAAGTTCTTTATCGAGCTCTTCTGAGGATTGTTTATTAATCATTCGACATCTTTGATCCATTCTTGTGTTCTTGCTGTTTACTCGTTTATTAATTTACCTGTTTTATAGATCTAATCGATCTTCAAGTTAGTTTTTAACTTAATAAAGTTCATTTTTTTCTGAATACATGTCAAAGCTAGTGGGAGCATAAGTGTTATGCTTATATTATAATAATCATCATGATAGTGGGAGCATAAGTGTTATGATGACAAGTATTGCAAGTTAGCAATATTAATTATAGAAAAACAAAGATTCAATTTGCAAAACTGCATGGGTTGAAAAGTTGTTTTGATATAATTAAGGGAGAGAATATTATACATCGTTTCAAAATCTAAAGCTTAGATTGAGAAATTTTAATATCTTCAGTCAAAGGATACATTGTGTGTTCTTAAATTTCGATTATGATTACGGCATCCCTCTTGATAGTTCGAATTGTGGGAAGATGACACATAAAATATTAAGGCAAAAGATTGGTAAAGTATCATATCTTTATGTAAGACATTATGCATCGTGTCCCATACGCTTCGGGTATAGGATCGATTGCAAATGCTATAATATTTTACCATTCTAAATTTTTTTCCAAATGTCTAGCGCATTAAGAGGGAAAAAAGACTAGAATTGGTTTTGACTAAAATAATTAAACAACTATCAAAGGACAATCCAAAGTTCACTGAGGATTGGTCGCTTGTGAGTAGTTGGAAGTATGGTATTGGATGGACCATATCGACATTATTATAAATAGATAAGATTCTATTAAGAATGAGTTGTCATATGGCAAATGTGGAAATGTTTCCATATTGGGAGTTGGATATTGAGAGTCTATGCCTAGATTAGAAACTTTTATGCAGGAAGGATATTCAAATGAATGTACTTTGAATGTGAGACTTCACATCTATGGAATTGTCTTGTAACAATTTCCGATAGAGTACTTTGTAATTTCATTGGTCAAGTCTTGGTGACTTTTGTGCTATGACTTTGCGAAAGGATCGTTGCGTAAAATGTTCGAATCTAGCATTTTCTAGTAGTGGCAAGAACCTTGTGTTCTTACACTAACAATGGGGACTAAGGAATTATGAAATGAGCATCATTGAAAAAGGTTTTCAATTGATCTATTTCACAAAGCATGGATCATAGGAAACAAAGTGTGCATGTTTAGAGCATGGGACAATTGTTGTTTTAATTCAAGTAATGAGTTGATTATCCGAAACATTAAATGATAAATAATGAGTGATCAATATGGTGAATAAATAGAAGTGTTTTATTTACTCTCACAAGTTTGAGGCCATATAGGATTAAGTATTATTGTTATGTTTCAATTTGCATGTTTTGACTTCCAGAATAACTAGGTTATTCAAACATCCACAGCCAGTCATACATTGGGAGTAGGTATGAATAAAGACTGTCATGAATCTGTCTGTAGATTGTCTGAAGTGTTTAGACATGGCACAAGTTTGCTGCAGAGTTCATGAATGCTTTGATAAGATTAGAGTATTGGATTAAACCCACGCTCACTTAGATCACTTCATGGTTTTATCACAAGTGATTAGTGAGACGATAATATTGTATATTCTTGAAACCGAGACATGTGAGTTGTTATTTGTTGGTCAGTTGCACATTGATAATAAGTAAACGCTCCAGTAACTTGGTGTTATAAAACTTATTGTTGTGTGTGATTCGATCAGTAAATGCAAGTGAGCATTTGAGTCGAAGTTTATCCATTCCTTTTACCCAAAGTGGGATAAAAGCGATATATGTGTGCCTCTCGATGATTTAGTGATGACACCTAAGCGCTTGGCCAAGCTAGGACTAAGTTGATGTGTTCAATTGTAGTCTGTTATCAGTCGTCATAAAAGCAGAAGTCGGGAAACAGTATAGAGAGAATGATTAAAGTTCATGTCTTATGTCTATACGATATCTTGAGAATGGAGGAATATATGATCCCTTATCTAGAGGACACGCTATCTGATAAGATCAGAGTTGACAACGGCTATTGAAAGCTACGATTGCTGATCAGGTTCTGAAGTCATACAGAAAAATAGTTATTAGACTTATCCAAGTGGGAGACGGTTGGATTAATGTCTAAGTCCATAACTATTTTGGTATGTACTTGACCCGATTATGAGCATGGTCCTTTTGGGTTGCCTTCACCATAGCAATATGTAGGATGAATTAAGGAGATAGAGGTTTAAATATGATTTATTAATATATTATGAGAATAATATATTAAAGGAGAAATCATATTGTTTAATTAGTATTAGTCAAGAATTAATTGATAATTGATTTTGTGGCTAAAGGAGATTAATTAAATTTGGGGGACTGGACTGCAATTATTGGATAATTGAGTTATTGGGCTAAGGAATGCTAGAGGAACAAGGGGTGAACGAAATTATGATGGAAGCCCATCATATTTTCGTCCATGGCCTTATCCAGAAGGTTCCATGGGCTGCTTAGAGTTTAAGCTGTCCATTAGAGTTATGACTGAAACCCTAGCAGCCCACACAAGTATATAAAGGACCCCTTAGGCTCCAAAAACGTGGACAACTGATTCTCTAGGGTTTCTAGGCGTTTTTGGACAGCCTCTCTTCTTCTCCTCTTGATCCAAGTCGCCTAAGGTGTTTGTGACTCCATTAGAGGTGCAACACTTGAGGCACTAAGCTTTTGAAGCCAATCCAAGCAAGGAATTGATTATTATTGCTATATAACAATCAAAGGTAATTCCCTAAACCATAATTCAGCTTATAATATATTAGATCTAAGTTTATTAGTCTTGGATTCAAAGCATGTACAATAGAGAAACCTAGATCCAAGCATTAGGGTTTGTATGAGCACATAGGATTATTCTTATGCCTAAAACCCATCAACATTTACATATGAATACACCTATAATATTTACATGTGAATAGTATATGGAATATTCATATATGAATATTATGTGATATTCTTATATGAAAATATACCATGTAATAATTTTCATATGTATAAATCATTATTAACATGAACTAACAATATATGTCCATTAATTTTTTATGTGTATTTGCATATTAGTTAGGGCATATACATACTTTAACACATGAATAACATTTTAATCAATGGTTAGTTTCGTTTGGTTGGCCTAAAAAAGTAGACATTGTTGATAAGAAAACAATATATTTATTATATTCATGTGTAAATGTTGTACAATTCAGTACATTAATTATTTTTTGATCATGTTATATTTGCATGTGAATGATTGTTATTAACCAATACATGTTGTTTATCCTAGTATAATGTTTCATTTCCAAGTAAAATAACATAATCATACAATACAAAATAAATAGCAAACCAATTATTCTACTTTGTTATTTATTTATTTATGAGTGAGTAAATAATTTACTCATATGCCAATATCAAAAAATTACTTAGTATCATTAAAAACTTGGTGACATCATCAATAAATCTATTTCTAGATTTTATTCACATGTGAATAAACTAACAAGTGTTTATAACGCCATCACTAATAGGAATGAAAGCTTAGTGACATCATCATAAAATTTTTGCGCAATGATGTATAATCTTGGATTTAGACGAACTTTTCAAGGTACTTGAAAAATGATGAGATTTACAAAACGCGTAGCAAATAAGGTGCTTTTTGGCCATTCAAGATAGTTCTGGGCCTCAAATTGGCATTTTTCTGTTTTTTGAGAAGTTTCATATTATTTAGATAATTGATTAGAAATCTCATTATAATCAATTTATGTGTTAGTTATATGATATTAACATCCATATAAATGTTTTTTGGTTAATAATATATATTCAGGTAAAAAAGATAGTTTGCTCTGATATATTGAGATGTGAATAAATAATAAATTTTTTGGGAGAATAGAAACAATAGAAAAAACCTATTTTCAGTCCCTAAGTGGTCCAAAACAAGAGAAAAAACCCCATATTGTGAATTACACAATTTTCCATGTACCGTGCAAATTTCATCAAAATCCATGACTAAGCATCATTATGACATTTTTTCGGATGAAGTCACTAAGTTTTCATTCGTACTAGCTTTGACTTCATCGTGACTTATTAGTATAATCATATATGAGTAACATCTACAAAATTTGATGTATTAGATTGTGAACTATTTTTTATTCATATCAAAATAGAGTATAACAAAAGTAGTTGTCTTATTTTTCATGTAAATGCAATAAAGTATATGTACATATCAACCAATTTTTTTCTTGTTAAATTATTCATTTGTGAACGCAACATTTATTCACATATGAATAAATAATACGACACATTAATTGCTTTGTAAATAAAGGTTTTTCTACACATGACATTAATGTAAATTCAACTTTGTACTAAGAAATATTACATGTATTAGCTAATATAACCTATGACCATTAACATGTTAATTTATCATGATATAAAAATAAAAAAGATATTAAATTATACAATATTTACATGTGAATATAACATATATTGTCTTCATTAATGTGTCTTCTTTGATTCTAAGTAATCATTAATTGTTTAACATTTGTTATTATGTTGTCATCAACGTGTCTCTTCTATTGTTTAACATGTGAATACATATAACACTTGTTAATAATATATGTTCTTATTATTTTAGTCACACAGACATGTAAATTTTAATCAAATATGAATAAATAATATATTATTTATTCATATGTGAATAAACATTTCTTTCATATTTGTTTGTGACTTTCAATAAGCATATATTGAGTCACATGTGAAAGTATCTTCACTTATGAATATGCCAAATAAACAAAATATATCGTCAAATATTCACATAAGAACGTGTGTGTGTGTGTGTATATATATATATTCACATGTTAATCTAAGACAATAAAAGTTTATAAATATACTGAATTGGACAACATTGACATGTGAAGTTAACAAGTATATTGTATTCATTAATAATGACTTCTCTTTTGGACATGCCAACCATCAACCCTAATGACATGAACCAATCATTTATGAAGTGTTATTCATGATTTCATGTATAACCATACCCTGATTAACATGTACATACACATACAAAATGTTAAATCAAATATAATGTTAGTTCATAATGATATTGATTTGTTTCACATGCGAATAATTACACGTCACATTTAAATATGTATAAACCATGTAATATTCAAATGTAAATATTACATATATATGCATATGTGAATGTTGGATGACACATTCATCGTATATATTACATAATATTTTCACATGTAAATATTACATGATATATTTACATCCGAACATCAAGTTTATATGGTAATCACATATGAATACAACTTCATATGTAAATAACCATATAAACAAAACATGTAAATTAAGATTCACATGTGAATATACAAAATAAACTGAATGTACAATGTAATATTTATACATGAATGTAAATTTACATATTAATATACCATATAGTGAGAATATATTGTCTAATATTCATGTAACACCCGTGTTACAGGTACCTTTCATTTTGGCTTTGATTTATTAAAAGGTTGCAAATTGGTCCCTATGTTGTATGTACGTATTAAGTACGCCATGCGTAGGTCATTGAATTTATGATCATGGGTTCTTTCGCATATGCTGGGCGTAATATGCGTGTGTTGGGCGTACTCATGTAGAGTGCAAAACCCTAAACTTTAGGGTTTGGACCCTATTTAAACACCTTATGACCTCAAAGGCTCTCTCATCACCAACTTCAATTGTCCCAAAGTAGTTCCCTCCAAACCCTAGTCCTATTTTAGAGAAAGTCGACCCTTTTGAGTGATTTGGTGCATATTGAAGAAGAAGGAGCTCATTGGAGAAGTATTGGTTGGTTTGAAGCTTGTAGATGCAGACCTTGTTCATCTTGATCATCCTTCTAGAGGTATAAAGTCTCAAACTTGATGATTTATTTCATAGATGTAGTTAGCTTAGGGTTTTCGTCAAATTTTGGTCTCATGGTTTGGTTCATGTGAGTAAAAGCTACTCCAAAAGCTTTGGTTATCATCCCTTGATGCTTATGAGGTCCCTGGTGCATAAAAATTGTACGTTGATGACTTTGGTTCATCCATACATGAGTTGATGTTAATAATATGAAGTTAGAAGGTTATAAATTGGTTTTAGTCTTCTTTGAGCCATGCAAAGGACTCAAGTTGATGACTTTATCAGTTGAGACATTCTCAATAGCCAGATCTATGATTTGGACATGTAGAGTTTAGGTGTTAAGTGCTTAGTATGGATTTTGGGCTTTAGGGGAGTACGTTGGGCTTAACCTCTGAGTATGCTCAATGTAATGTGTTCAACCCCGAATTCGTTTTCTGTTATGGCTTGTAGGTTGGGTGTAATGGAGTGGTACACTTGGTGTACTATTAGCATGTTGATGGGTATTTTGAGCTATTTTTAGGCCTTGGGTGATTATGGGATTGGGCCTTGGTTGATTGGTCAATTAAGAGAAGGGTAAAATGGTATTTTACCCTTAGCATGTTAGACAATAATTTGGACCATTTATTGTGGGTTATTACCCTAATTATTTATTAGGGTTAATTTTGGATATGTTTAGTGTGAGGTGCCATGGTAGCAGCCGCCTGAGAGTGTGAGTTGTTTATCTTTAGATTTAGGTGAGTCTCCTCATGGTACTTATGGGTCGAAGGCACTAATGCCTGCCCACTTGATTATGTTTTCGGATAGTAGTGATCTTTGTGACACTTATTGATATGCATGTATGTGCTTGTTGTCTGCATGACTCTTGCTAATATAATTTTATTCTTAGCTGTAGGGGTGAAATAGACCCGTACCAGTTGAATGATACCGAAGGAGTTAAAAGGGACTCAAAGATTCAGAACAAACTCAAAGAGTTGGAAGGGAATTAGAGTGAAATAGACCCATAAATCTATTAGACATCACGTTAACTGCCTCAACTCCCAAAGCATAGTCCACATCCTCTTAACAATCACAAAATTTGTACTTCAAAAGGCAGGATGCAAATTTGAACTTTGAACCCTCGAGGCAAAAGCTAGTCTGGAAGGGGGTCCCGATGTCCGCCAACCACCGTCTGCTAGGATTGGGGTCCCTTGTTCCTAAGAACTCAGGATCCCCACAGGCACGAAACTCTAGGAAAGTCAAGGAGCATGCACCCACCAGAACCACAACCTCCATGTGAAATTCACCCAAACACTCATCCAAAACCTCCATGATGCCATCCTTGATCGAAACAAAGATCACATGATTCTGCTCCATAATGTTACAGGTAACCTCAGAAAAAATGAACTCTCGCATCTGATAATCCAAGGGTCCGGCTCCACAGCTCGAACCAGATCCCTCACTAGTACCTGAACCACCTCGAGTGACCACCATACTGAAAATAAACCATTAAACCATTAGAAAACAGTCGAAGAATATCACACCAAGAGGTTCCCTTAGTATCCTCGTGACTCCCTTAAATTGAGTATGGATCTTGTGGTTCCAGTATTATGGGCCCAATACTACCTTTCACACCTATCTGTACCTTCCTTAAGAGTCATCCCGGTTCCTTTAAGTGACTACTTCAATTCCAACATTCCAAAATCCCATTAAAAAATGCATCGACTAATGCTAACATGTTTGCTAGGTTCTCCTAGGATTCCCTTCCCTCCACTCTCCGCCTTCAACTACATAAGAAACCCCCACTAATACCTGCTAATTTCCTTATGAATATAATTACATGCAACAAACACTAGATAATTCTTTGACTGCAAGGTTTCACACTACAATGGTTGAATTCAAACAAGATATGAATTATAGAGTTAAAACTAACCTTCTAAAATTATCTAATTTCTGCAACATGTAACCTAGCATATTTGCTTGATAGTTAACTAGTATTAGAAGTGGTTCCTAAAATCACAAAGCAAGCAACATTCTGAGCATTGACTTCTAACTAGAGCGTTGCCTAATAGGACATTCTAACATATCATTTGTAGTCCATACTAGCATCCAGTTCTATAGGCTTATATAGTAAACATACAAAGGTATATAATTTGTAATCCATACAAGCATACATTTCTAGAGGCTTATAGAGTAAGCATACAAAGGCGTACCTCCTATCACAAAATTCTAAGCAGATCCTTAGACCTAATATAGCATGTTATTCACATATTGTATGAGTATTTTGGGAGCACTTACTTGAGATCGACCGATTGCATGCATCACACCCCTTCTTTTGAGTAGTCATATTTTTAGAAAATAATTTATTTTATGAAAAACTTACCAAACTCTCAGTTTGAGTTCAGACACACCCGAGAGTTTGTCAGAATTCCTCAAGCCAAGGCTCTAATACCTACTTGTAACATCCCAAAAATTCATAAGTAAAAATTTCACTTTTAAGTCAACCAGAATCATCCAATATCCATATAAAACCATTAAAATTAATATAATGTGAAAATATTATCATAGTACAAGCCCAAAATCATAGAAATGTTGGACACGGGTGGATGTGATGCGATCAAGCCGGACCCTTCACCTTCGAACCGAAAGTTCTTGAAACATAAACTTAAACTATAAGCACAAAGCTTAGTGATTTCCCCAAAAACCACATACCATACATCATATATACATATCAGGCTAAAGCAAGTACAAGTCTATTTCACCCCTGAGTCCCTTCAGACTTCCTAAGTCGCTTTCGACTTGCCAAGTCCCTTCCGACTCTCTGAGTCCCTTCTGACTCCTTCAATATCGTTCAATCGGTACAGTTCTGTTTAGCATGACATGTATGTATGATGTATGGTATGTGGTATGTTGGAAACTCACTAAGCATGTGCTTATGGTTTAAGTTTATGTTTCAGGTACTTCTGGTTCGAAAGGGAAAGGCCCAGCCTGATCGTAAGGCATCCACCCGTATCCAACATTTCTATGATTTGAGGATTGTATTCTGATAACTATTTTCACATTGTCTTACATTTGATGGTTTGATATGAATATTGTTTTCTTACAATCATACGAAACATTATCAACCTTCACTCTTTCATAAGCAAGAAAAGGTAATAATTTCTTATGTTGTTCCTTACTAATATAAGATGAATGATGTAAAGCAGTAAGTTTATCATACAAACATTTGGCAGAATTACAATATATGTCCCTTTGGGCTAATAATATTTTTACTTCACTACTCAGATTATCCCTATCACACATAATATTTGTAATCTGCAACTCTAAACACTCAATTTTTATTTTCTTAGAGTCTAACTGCTTCTGAACTTCTTTCAACTGAGAAGTTGATTTCTTAGCCTCGTTGATAGCAGAGACAACCAAAGTATCAAAATAAGCAAAAGTATGATCAAAAGCAATTAATTTAAAATCATATGCACTCAAAGGAATATTAAAATATTGTAGAATTGAACGTACCTTGGTGGTCATTGGTGATTTGTTTGAACTTTTAGTCATGAAGCAATGAATCGTCACCGCTTCGTCAGAATCATCCTCATATTTTACAAACATGGCTCCATGCGTAGGATTACACATTTCTTCGTCATCTGAACCCGAAGACCATATCTGATAAGTTCCTTCATTCTCATCATCGATCTCTCCCTTTGCCACCAGTGGCATTCCTTTCACCTTTTCCCTCACTTCTTCCAACCTCTCAATGTAATAGACTTCGTCCTTCACCTTGTTTTTCTTCTCATCCTTTTTACGAAGCTGACAGTCACTTTCCATATGATTAGATCCATGGCAACAGTGACAATCAATTCTAGAATCTCCTTTAATCTTTTTCTCAACTTTTGTCTCTTCTTTCTCTACTTCCTTCTTCTCACTCTTCTTCTTCTAATCTTCTCCAGCCTTCGACACAAATCTTCCCTTCGCATCAACATTTTTAGATTTTGAATTAAATGGTTTCTTGAAAAACTTATTCACTTTATTATTCGAATAAAAAGCAACAACCTCATCATCCAAATTAACAATGAAACCTTCTTCATCAAGATCCTCTTCTTCAACCTGCTCCTTTTCTGAAACTTTCGAAACTAAAGATAATGGTCCACCCAAGCTTAATTTTGATTCATCATCCATCTCATTCACTTCTGCTTCGTCAGT
This sequence comes from Lactuca sativa, assembly GCF_002870075.4. NCBI lineage: Eukaryota > Viridiplantae > Streptophyta > Magnoliopsida > Asterales > Asteraceae > Lactuca > Lactuca sativa. The sequence continues at coordinate 136,942,044 of NC_056626.2, forward strand.
CTTCAGTGGATTATACAGACCACTCAATGTTGATGTGTCAAAGCTTTGTTGAGTTTTCACCATCAGAGTAACATTCCTCCATTCCTTTCGCAAACCCATGATGAACGTCAAGTTGAATTCCATGGTTGTTCTTGTAATGCCATGACGATGACACTTGTAGATTAATTCATCCATCCTATCATAGTAACATTCAATTGACTAGGTTCTAATCAACTTCATCAAAGAAATTAAACTCCAAATCAAGTTACTAGTACGAAAAATCCGAAGTAACAATGGAACTAAATTTACAAATCATCTACTGAATAATTTCTTGTTTTCCAAATGAATTAGTCACAAATTCTAAGCTCCCTACACACCGCAACAAAATAGAGTTGTAGAGCGAAGAAACCGCACTCTGGTCGAAGCAGCCAGATCCGTGCAGAATTTTGCAAACCTTCCTTTATACTTCTGGGCCGAAGCAGTGGCAACTGCGTGCTTTGTTCAAAACCGTAGCATCATTTGCAAGTGTCTAAACAAATCACCTTATGAGGGACTCAATAATCGTAAACCAAATGTCAGATTCTTTCACATCTTTGGGTGTAGATGTTTTGTGATCAACAACAAGGATCAACTAAACAAGTTTGCACCAAAGTCAGATGAAGACATTTTTCTTGGCTACTCTACAAACAAAGCGGCTTATAGGGTTCTCATCAGACGCACTAGACTGATAGTTGAAAGCTTCGATGTAAAAATCGATGACTATTATGTTCGTAACATTGCTCCGTCGAGTGAAACAAAAGCAATATTGGAAAGTGATATTCCAAACTCTTCGGGTCCCTTGAACATAGTTGAAATAAACTATGATGAACTTTTTGATCCCGCAGAGACTGCTCATCTCTCTGAAATTCTTGTGTCTCCGATATCTCAACAGCAACATGTCGAAGTCTCTGGCCCAACTCTATCTGATGATTTGTGACTCAACACTTCCACCTCTCTGGTTGAGGGGGAAAGTTCAACTCCAATTCAAGTGACAACCATCGAGGTTCCAGTGCTTGAAGAAGCAGCTCCGATATCTACATACAGAGTCCAAATCCCATCAAATGTCTCCTTAGACTTTGCTGATGAAGAAATAGAGAACATCGACACATAAACTGATTCAAGGATTATCACTCACTCATTAATCCATGGGGAACCATCATAGGTTCAAGGGGAACTCCCATCCGCAATCCAGGGTGAACCTTAATCAAATGCTGATCAAACTCTTTCAGTCCAAGACACCTTTGCGGGCTATTCACAAGTCGAGGGGGGAACTACCTTCCCTAACTGAAGAGTAAGCTGATATCAAATACATTCCCTCCACCGCAGCCGCTGATCATCAACAACCTCGTCTACATGTCTGGACGAAGAACCACCCACCAAGTCAAATCATCGGAAACCTATCCACAAGTATAAAAACTCGATCCTCTAAAGATTTAACTGAGCATTGTGACTTTGCATTTTTCATGTCTTCAGTCGAGCCTCGAACCATAAAAGAAGCACTCATCGAACTTGACTGGATAGCCACAATGAAAGAGGAATTAGCAAAGTTTGATTGAAATTTTTTTTGGCAACTAGTACCGAAGCCAAAAGGTCACATTGTTGTTGGAACAATTTGGGTGTACAAAAATAAATTAGATGAATCTGGTGTGGTCGTACGAAACAATGCAAGATTAGTTGCTAAGGGATATAGTCAACTGGAAGGTGTTGACTATAATGAAGGTTATGCCCCCGTTGCCAGGATGGAATCCATATGCATTTTCTTAGCGTATGTGGCACAAAAAAAAAATCAAAGTACATCAAATGGATGTAAAAAGTGCCTTCCTGAATGGTGTACTAAAAGAAGTGGTTTACTTACAACAACCTCCAGGCTTTGAATGTCAAGATTTCCCAGATTATTGTTACAAGCTTGAGAAAGGAGTCTATGGCCTTAAGCAAGCACCGAGGACATGGTACGAGACTCTCTCTGAGTTTCCTTTCGTGTCCAGATATAAAATAGGTGTGATTGACCCCACATTATTTAGAAAAGAAAATGGTAATCACCTTATTCTTGTCAAAATCTTTGTGGATGATATCATATTTGGGTCAACATATCAGGGTATGGTGGATGAATTTGCAAAGCTCATGACTAACAAGTTCCAAATGAGCATTAATAGAGAGATCAATTTATTTCTAGGACTCCAAGTGAAACAAGTCCCTTAAGGGATATTCATTCATCAAGAAAAGTATAGCTCTAAACTGCTAAAGAAATATGCAATGGATAATTGTTCCTCAGCCAAGGTTCCTATGGCCTTCGAATACCATTTTTGCTGTTGATCCTTCTGGAGAATCAGTAGACCACAAAACTTATAGGGGAATTATTGGTTCGTTGATGCACTTTACCGTAAGCAGACCAACTATAGTCTTCACAACAGGCTTATGAGTCAGGTACCAAGCCGATCCCAAAGTATTGCACTTGACCGTAGTTAAGCAAATCCTTAGATACTTGAAAGTAAGGAAAGCTCTAGGCCTCTGGTATCATGCAGGGAACAAATTCAGCCTTCAATACTTCATAGATGCGGATCATGCCGAATGCAGATTAGATAGAAAGAGTGCTTCCGGTGGTTGTCAATTTCTTGGAGGAAGACTCATCAGCTGGCCGCAACCAGCTGCTGTTCTCAAGTCTTATGGATGAAAACCCAACTGATGGACTACGGATAGAAAATGTTACATGTATGATTAGTTGTGATTCAAAGAGTGCCATAACGATTTCTCATAATCCTATTCGCCACTTAAAGACGAAACACATCGAGCTCCGGTATCACTTCATCAAAGACCACATTCTTAAAGGTAATATCGAACTGATTTTTGTCAATACTCACAAAGAGATTGCTGATGTGTTTACAAAGGAACTTGATGCAAAAAAACTCAAAAGTTTTCTACAAATGTTAGGGATGATGAATCCGGGCCCGCAATTCTTCTTAAATATATTGGTACCGCAGACCTCTTTTGGTCTCCGTTGCGGTCCTATAGTAATATATCTATCATACATGGTTTCAGTATACTCCGTATACCACAACCATATATCATACTTATATTCCTTGGTTCTTTATTTTTTGTTGTTTCTGATCATTTATCAAGTGTTCCTTTCAGATCTAGCTAATGCAGTGACACTGTCTTCCACCGCAATCATTTAAATCCATCCGTTGTCACATTAAATAATCACTTCTTACTTTCCATGAACTTTGTGTGCTATTTAATGGTATTCATTTAATAAAAATTCTTCATTAAATAAAAACAAAAAACCATTCTTTTGTAGCATACAACGTTTCAGTCCCTTTTAAAAGGCATATTTTCTATGTCAGACCTATTTTACGTTTAATGACAAATAAATCTCTTTTCCAAAAAAGAAATATTTTAAGAAATCTTTTTTCCTTAACCTGTCACTTCTCATAGTCCCCAACTGTCTAATCCGTTTCAACTTCTTTTTTATTCAATGGATTTTACACCCTCACCACACGTTCTTCAAACGTACAACGATGGACCTGACATTCATTAAATGTCTCTTTTTCTTTTAAAAAAATAATATAAAGACTTTTCTTTTTTATTTAATTATATGTGGTAGATAATGGTTAAAACCCAAGGGTTTTACCATTAACAGTTGTATATAGGGTAAATCAAATAAACTTTTGAATTCCAGTTCTATATAAACCCTTTTTCCCTCCCAAGAAAGTTTTAAGCTTTTTGAACCCTCAAAGACGATCTTTCTCTTCCTCACCTTCTTGCACTGTAGTTTCTGCAAGTTCCTAAATCTTTTCAAAATGGTGAAATATGGTATCTCAAAGAAACAATCAAAGGCTTCTGGGTCTGTTAGACCAACTGGTTTCGATTCAACATTCAGGGATCAGTCTCCATCGATAGCAACTAGCAATTTCCGAGCTGTGTTAGAAGTTCATCCATCCTACAACGAGGCAATTTGCTTGATGATCAAGTTCTTGTCATCTCATCCACTGTTTGGCGCACTCAACTCCTTCACTGATGTTGTTCCACTACCCACCCTGTTCAAGTGTACTTTGTTTTCTTTTCTGACAAACTCAAACCCTAAAGAAGTTCATCAGAATTTGATCATCGATTCTTTTGTTATTCGGACTAAAGAGAAGTTCATGGAAGCAATTAATCTTCGTGTTCTTCCCTCAACAAAACTCTACTATCCCTGCACTAATGACATCATCTCAGCCCTCTACCAGTTGGGGTATCAGAAAAAATTGAAAGGTATCGTGGAATTCAAGAAAAATCAACTCCTTGCAGTGTGGCAGTACAATTTTTACTTTGTGATCCGGAGTTTCTCTTGCAAAACCGGAGGCACTGATAAGATGGGACTTAAATTATTGGAGATCGTGTGGAGCATCTTTACTGGGAATGTAGTCAATTATGGACAAATTCCCTGGGATGCTTTTCTACAGTATGTTCCGAAGAAGAACCCTAGAGAAGACCCTACTAAACTCACCTTTTCATACTTTTGGTCCATCTGCATCTTGGATCTTCACAAAGATGCGAAGCTTGACATGGGTGTGGATACCAATCTCTTCATCACATGCGACCTAAAAAGGTACACTCCTTCAAACGATCAATCAATTTTTGGACCTCTAAGAAGATTGTTTGTAAACATCTTGATATCTATTGGACTTGAAACCCAAGAAGTCACTGGTCAGATAGACGCTACAAATGGTATGGACCCATACCAGTCCTCCCCACCTTATCCCAGTCAGGCAATTGTTATTTCTTCAAAATCCTATGGTCCCTCAAGTATCGTAGTTCCTAGTGCAACCACAATTCCCACCTCAGCCTCAGTCCCTCCAATTGAAGGAACCTCCAGTCAACCAAAGTCCAAGCGTGTCAATCAAATTGTCTCTTTTATGAAGCACCCCTGCAACATAGTCAGGAAAGGAGAAAAACCTTCCACGAAATGTAAACACATGATTGTAGAATCTTCAACTGACTCCCCTCTTTCTCACTCCCCAACTCATGATGCACCAGTTAATGTGGATGAATCCACAAGTGATGAGTCTGGCAATCTCTTCAGAAGAAAGAAGCTCAAGATTACCCCTAGCCAGAGCCAAATGCGTGACCGGACTGATACCGCAGTCTCTCAAAAGACTTTGGTAGTCCTTGGAGCCCCTGTAGGCTTATTCACATCTACCATCTATAGCTACTCAGATGCATCAAGTGCATATGTTTCAATTGAACTTGGAGACAACACACAAGTTGGATTCCAAGAGGATTCCATTGGTATAAATCGCCCTAAGGTCTCCAGGGCAAGTCACCTTCATTATTTTAAGCTAGAGGATTTGCGCTCTATCCTTCTTTCCATCACCCAAACACTTCAAAAAAATAACCAATTGCAGGGCACCTCTTTCGCCCATGCCAGAACCAAACCAAGGCCACAGTTGACTATGGGTCAAGGAGACCAAGGAAGTTTGGGAAATCCAAATCCGCCACTATTACACTCAAATGGTTTAGGCGTGGTGAGCAAAATTGTGTCAGGATCCACGAACTCGGGGGACACTCTGGTGCGAACTCATGGACTTGATGTTTATTTTTCAGATAACTCCAGGAAGTACGAAGCCTTCTGTAGAGCGTTCTAGGCTCTCAAAGGTCAACAAACAAAGAAATAACAACAAAAGGAACAGGAATTGCTAACCATAGCAAAATATTGGGCATAAGCTTTCAGCAACGCCAAGACTATTCATGATCTTCTACAAATTGAAGATTGGATGTCTCGCATGGAAGGCACAGTGCAAAACGCTCAAAATCTTCCTAATATTGGTTCATCTAAACCTCCCCCACTGCTGAAACACATGGTTCAAATGAAGATGAAACCACAATTGAGATCATTTCCGGACCATTGTTTGGTTTGGATGATCTTGATGTTGACGAAATAGATCAGCCTCCTCATTCAGATGATTTTGTAATGATCTTTGTTGAAGAAGAAGAGTCAAGTGGATCTCAACACTCCACCTGAAAGCCAAAGGAGAAGAAGAAGAAGAAAAAGAAGAAGAAGAAGAAACTGGTTGTATCCCACAAAGAATTTCTCTCCCTGCAGTCAAAGGTCGATCAGATTCTGGCCACAGTCACAACTCCTCAACCACAACAGACTGAAATTGATGGGCCGCAGTCCCTAGCAGAGTGGGTTGAACGTCTCGAAACAAATGAAAGACTGGCTGCTGAAAGAATCTCCTGAAAAGTGGAAAAGGGCATTCGAGCCCCCGACAAAAACAGAACTGCTGATCAAAAAGAGTTAGTGGCGACTTCTTAACGCCTGATCCAAGAAGTATCTGCAATCAAACATGAACTCCAATCTACAAGTGCGGATCAAGCAGTCCAGTCAAAGAATCTTGTTGAGGAAACTTACAACGCTTATGAGTCGACAATTGCGGTCCTTCAATCCATAATCAACAACTTCAGGCGATCTCTATCCGCAAGCTCCCATGGTCAAGAGATACTGAATCATACCAAAGAAATTCATCAACTTCTCTTCAACACCAAGATTCCAGATAATCAACAACTCAGTGATATTCTCAAATCCGAGTTCAACATTGTCTTCTCGAAGGTTTATGGCCTCAGACAATGGTTTGTGGAGCAACACGTTGTTACTTCCTCAAAAGGGGGAAGTGAACACTCAAATACTCAACACCATCAATCTACAGTAGCAATTCCCATACCAAACTTGAGTCCTCAGCAAACTCCAATTGCAACTACGGATACAAACAAGCTTCCCTATCTAGTGCAAACTCATTACTCCCCTCCACCACAACAACAATCACTGCATCAAGAACAACAACACTCACCACTTCAATAAATCCAATAATCCCCTACTCGTAAAGAAGCTCCACCAGATTACAAAAATCTGGAGTCAACAATTTCTTTCGAACACTCCAATGACTCTTCCGTAAATAAACAACGCAAAGCAAATTGGAATGCTACAAAGTTTGCTGATCCAATCTGGAGAGATCATGGTTTAGACACCACCATGGATGAAACCCTGATCAACTCCTAGGTTAATCCTACAAGAAGACTACTTAATGAAGACTACAGGCCAATCTTGACATATACCGAACCGCTTACGGATGGATATTGGGACATCCCCATTTCTCTGAATTCCTAATTCTTCACTGTCTTTGAACCCTTTGACCGCAGTCTACCTGATGAACAAAGATTGCCTCTTGAATTTGAACGAGTCAGTCGCTTTCACGGCAAGCATGGATTCGAGTTCGAAAGTATCTGGTTTAACGATAGACCCTACACATTCAAGAGTTACAAGATAAGAAGATTCATGAAAACAGAGTTCATTTAGTACACACTAACAAGAAGAGGTGACGATTATATCCGAACTCAGGCAGATTTTCCGTGTATGAATCTGGAAGAGGTATTTTTGATTGCCAGGGTGTTTCAGATCAAGTCGGAGAAACATCCCAAGATGAAAATTGCATTTGAAAAGGCTTGTGAGTACTTGAAATCTGTAGTGTGTGACTTCGCCCAGATTGATGCGTGTATTCATCTGGTCCTTTATCAAAAATTCAACCTTCTTGCGCTTGATCCAGAACATGTCTTTACTGAAGGATATCAAGATTGATCCTTAGGTACAACCAACTTTCCAGAATTGGGAGTTGTGTTCAAGAGAGTCAATAGGAACATTAAATACTTCGTCCCCATCACTGCTATTCACCGTCAAACCAGCAGGCAACTGGAAGTCACCTTCACTTTGGTACACAGAACGAAGCACACAACCGATGAAGTTAAATTTGAAATTACAAGGAGGATCACATGGCTGGGTTAAGTAAGAAAGTTTTGTTGGTTGCTGATCAAGTTTCTGAAACTCAACAAGTGAGAAGGTTGAAGAGGTCACTTAGGGGGAAAATGTTGAATCAAGAAAGTGACCCTTTTAAACCTCTCAATCCGAAGTCTACTTCTCTACCCCAACAGATCTTTTGCTACCGCAACCTCAAGTGAAGAAGTCATCTGCAATGACCTCATCTGAAAAAAAGACTAGTTATTTTGTTTCTTAACTTATCTATTTACGTTTTATTATCCAGTGTGCCTTGCATGGACACTTTTTCATAAATTTAGGCTTTGTTTATTCTCACTGTAATTTCTCGAGACTCTATAAATTGAGATCTCTACTTCTAAATGAAACTGCCTCTTATCTCTCAATTACACATCTCTCCACTTATCATAATATCTAAATCTCTCTCTGAACTCTTACCTTCTTATTCTCAAGATCTTACTGAACTTACTCTTAAATACATTAAGGTCAAACTCTCATATCTCCTTCGGAGCAACTCATTATGACTTCATTCACTTTAAGCTGATCACATAAACTAACTCGGTTTAAATGCAAACCATGTTTAAAATCATCTTAGTGTTTACTTAATATATAACTTATTGTCATTTACATTTAATTTACTTTTTTTAATTTCATTTTCGCACCTAACAACTCTAACAATCCTAACTTCTTACTATTGTTGAGCTTAATGATCCTTTGAGATTAACTTCATTCTGCAACATATAACTTATACTAACATTTGTTCAACTATCTCTAAAGTTTTTCTTTGAACAGCGGACCACCATGTCATTGGAGCGATTTACGGAGATGTTTCGTGATGAGTATATAGAGAGAGATCGATTGGACCATGAGTAACTGTCGATCAAGCAGATGATAGAGTGGGTGACAGAGATCATCCAGATGTTCCATGAGAGGTCCTTGTTTTTTCGAGATTATGCTTCCTTAGAGTAAGTGTGGATAACCCGACACTTGAGTATACTCAAGACGAATATTAGGGAATTTGTGATGAACACCCAATACTGTTCATTGGCTGAGTTACAGTCCAATGCTAGGATGAGGGAGATTAAGTTGGAGACTCAAGCAAGAGAGAGTGAGACAGATTAGCATAGGAGGTATAAGAGACCTGAACATGTTCAGTCGTAGCCGACAACTAAGCGGTTGAAACCCGTTGATACGAGATTAGTAGGGGCGACACTTACATCAAGTGCACTAAGGGTGATGAGTGTCCCTATTGGGCAGTGATGATATATATATATATATATATATATATATATATATATATATATATATATATATATGGCAAGGAGGGGAATTTTGCGAAGGATTGCCGAAAGGTTTTCAAGTTTGTTTCAACTACAACTAGACGGGCCATGAGAAGGTTGGTTGCCCATTACTTTCCTTGAGATCAGTGTATACACCAGCTCCTGTGACTTTACACATTACTGATGGATGCCAAAGGAAATCCAAGGCCCCAATGGCCCGAGGGATAACATTCTAGTTGATAATAGAGGAGGCCAAGGAGGTTCCAGAAATAGTTATTGGTATGTATCTAGTTATATTTCTATCAATTTATATTCTCTTGTACGCTTATATCCATGCCTATGTAGGTGCATTCCATGTGAAATCATCTCCTGCGTCAGTACTGTTTGACTTGGGTGCGATTTGATCTTTTGTGTCATCATCTTGTAGCAGCGATTTTCTTGTTTCCTTTGGATCATTGGATCAGCCTCTGGAGGTCGCGACCGCAAATGATCGCACAGTTTCTGCCTCAAACTTTTACCACGAGTGTATGTTAAAATTTTTAGGTTTGGGATATCTAATACACCTTTTTCTTATTTCAATGATAGATGAATGTGTGATTATATGTGTGGATTGGTTGAGCCGGTTTGGAGCTTTGATAATCCGAGCGTTAGCAAGAGGTAGTTGATACCCCAAATGGGGGAGATATAACCATATTTGGGGAGGGTACTAGCATTGATTCCACCATCTATTCAGCCACCATATTTAGGCAATATCTTCAGAAAAGATGAATGAGTTACCTTGCATATGTGGTTGACACTCGAGTGGAGAAGAAGAAGTTAGTGTATGATTTTTCCTATAGTGAAGGAGTTTCCTTATGTTTTTTATAGGTTTTCTAAGTTATAAAAAATTAAATGTGGCGGAAAAACACTTAAAACCTTAAGTTCACATGCAACCGAAAAAGGATCTATGTTTTCTCTATTGATAGCATGTAACTATAAATATCAAGAAACCATAGGAGAGAGGAAATGAAATCGAATTTCATATCAAATTAGGGTTACATACCTTTTGATTAGTATTTTAAATAATCAAAGTAGAATCCTTCTTCAAGACCTTGGAAGAGCTAACACCAAAGGTATGGTACCTGTAATGGCTTGTAACCAAAACCCTAATAGCAAGAAGAGTTGATGAGATAGTAGTTCTTATCTTGAGTTTCTATAGAATTTGATTACAATTGGGATCAATAAGGGCTCTGTTTATAGATAATGAGGAACCCTTGAAACCCTAATTTGAACAATATAATAATATATTTCAAATTGGTAATTATCCAGACCCATAATTATCTAATAGGATTATCATGAAACCCTTAACGATATACCCAAATTTCATCAAAATCTACAAGGTTCTAGAAACCCTATTTTGTTCAACTATTAAACAACTACAACTTAGTCCCTATACTTCCAATTAATTCTAATTAACCCGAAATTAATTCTAATTAATTTATGATTAATTCTCAATTAATAATTATTATTTAAAACTAATATGTTAGTCATATAATATATTAATAAATCATTTGTTACAATTTATTAATCACATAATAGATTAACAAATCAGCCATTTCCTCCAAAACTCATTCTTTCCAAATACTAATTTTGAGGGTAACCCAAAAAGTACTTTGCTTCTATTTCAAGAATATACCAATTTAGTTATTGGCTTATACACCTTAATCCAACAGCCTCCCACTTGGATAAGTCTATAACTACGAGTGCAAACATAGACCTTGAAATAAACAATAAAGAATGCTTTCCAAAGCCACTACCATGTTGGGTGGCACCAAAACAAGTTAAGCGTTTGATAAAAATATTAAAAAAACAACTTTGGTGAACTTACATAAATAAAACTTCTAAAAATGTAAATCAAGTGAACATAATAGTTAACATGGTTTAGTTAAGATGACCTACATCCATGGGTGAACAAGAGAGAGAGAGGTTTTTATTGACTTCCAAGAACAAATACAATCACATACAAAGGTTAAACCTCAATTCAGCTCTCAAAACAAGAGAATCGCTCTTCCTTATTAACTACTCCAAAGGAATGCTCTTAAACTCACAATGATTACTCTCATTCATATTTCTGCACACTCATAATGGTGGAGATATGAGTCTATTTATACTTGAGGGATCATACCTAAAACCCTAATCGGCCAAGCCCATTGTCCCATAGGCCCATGAAAGGTGATAAAACATCCTCCCCCGCCATGTAGCATCTTTTGGAATAATCTTCCATGTCATAAAACCCATGAGCATCAGTAACACACATGATGGTGCACCTTGTTCCATAGTAGAGCATCATGACGTACAAGCGGCGCATCATGAAAACTAATGGCCCAACATCTATCATTGTGGCACAACAGGGTGTAATCCTTGAGCAATACCAACTTATGAGCATCCTTGAACGATCTTGAGCATCATTGAGGAGTTCATAGCATAATTGGCTCATCAGGGATACGATGGCTCATTAAGGAACCAAAATGGCCCGTCTTGCACCATGATCGTACAACATGTGCAAGGATGGAGCAACATGCATCAAGTATGGCACAAGAACTTCTAGGTTCGAGCAACATCACCACCTTGGTGCAATACTATACACAATGGTGCAAGAAGGAATGCTTATGGCGCAACAACATCCTTCTTTCCCATCCCTATATCATATGGCATAACAAGGTGCCCTTGTTGCTCCATATCACTCCTAAGTGCTCCAAACCTCTTCTAGGTGCTCCAAACCCACCTTTATATGATCCGTTCCTTTGGCACTTGATCCATTCCTTTTTTAGATGATCCATTTTCATCACATATGATCCATTCCTTAGTCACATGCTCTATGAACCTTAAGTGTTCCATTGAGTTCCAAGTAATCCATGTTGGACAAGACTTTATACCTTAATAATCTCCCACTTGAAGGCTTGAAAAACTACATCTGCCATTTAAATTATTCATCATTCTCTTAAACTCTCTCCCTCTCTACGCCAAACTAGTCCTCAAAATCATGGAAGGGTAGCTGAAGCCATGTTTGGGTTTAACTTTCCAGTGGTAAACACCTTATTATATTCATCTACTGAGTTCTCCATACTAAGGAGTTTATTCAACTTAGTAGCCTATTAGTTCATTGTCTTGAACTCTCTAGTTAGCCGCATCTTATGGTCATTGATATGTTGCGTGTTGGAACTAGCAATCAACAAGACATCAACATTTAATACGAGGATGATGTATGAGGAGCTTAACTTCTTCAAGCAACAACCGTAATCAACCTCACGCCTTCTAAATCCACTCCTTTTCATGAAGTTATCAAACTCTAAGTACCATTGCTTAGAATTTTGCTTCATTCCATACAAGTTTTATTTCTTCTTGAACACCAGCTTTTTCTTACCATTTATAAGAGAACTTCCTAGTTGTGCCTTCAAAATGTCTCCTTCCAAGTTATCATAAAGGAGATCAGCTATATTCACATCTAGGTGTTGTGGATGGAGATTTTTAGAGGCAACTGTATTTAATATATAAGTAATTGTAGTCATATGTGGAGCTAGAGAATCATCCTCTCCTTACTGTTGTATTCCCTTGACCGCTAATCTTCCCTTGCACGTTTTACCGCCATCTATCTCATCCTTAACTTGAAACATCTTACCATTCTGCAGTTCGCTCAACTTTTCATTCATATCCTTTTCCCACTGTATGGATTTCCTCCTCAAGGCCTCTAGTTTGAAAACATTCTCACACATCAACGTGTCATTGGTTGATGGAGAATACCTCACTGGAGTACTTTTCTTTGTGGTCCTCTGGATAATATGTGGTTTGATCTTTGAAACAACTATAACTTCACGCTTACAACCATTACCACTAGAGCTCCCACTATTTTCAGGTTTTATCAGAGCTCCGACTGCTTGTTGAACATCTACCTATCCTTTGACCAGAGATAGGTTTTGCATGATTATGGGATCCTCCCATTGATGAATCTGAAGTTGGACTGTAAACACCAAAATAAACTGAACCCAACTTCCCAAACTTAGATGAATTTCCTATCTTCATAAAACTAACTTTCTTCTATCTCCCAATAGAACATGGCTTAGAAGCTTCTGCCAGATTCATTGAATCTGGCATCCTACCACTAGATACAAGCTTCCTCATTCCCTCCTCGCTCTTATAAATATGGCATAGAGTGGATGCCCCAATTTCTTCAACAACATGTGCCTCATCAATTGAATCTTCCACCATGTATAGTGTACCATGTTTCTGACCCTTAGTAATGGTGAAGTTTCCCTTCTTCACTTTCCACTTGTGATCACCTAATTTAACATGATGACCTTCATTATCAAGTTGTCCAACTGATATCAACATCCTCTTTAGATCTGGAATGAACTTGACTTTCTTCAAATCAATTATGTACCCAGATTCGTGTTGATAACCACATATCTGAAACCCATGATATCCAAACACTTCTTATCTGCTAACCTGACATTTCCTTGGTAATTCCTAAAGTTCGATGAGCATTGGGAAATGAGTTTTGACATGACCACTCTCTTTACAATTCCAATATGGCATGTCCCTCCTATTGTTCTTTCCATCTCTCCTTCTCGACTTCAATCTTCTACTACCCCCATGCCCTCTGTTGGACACCTTCCCCTATCTTTAGTACTCGGAAGACTACTAAAAGCTTTTCCAGTACTTCGTCTGCGTGCATCCTCACTAAGGATTAAATCATGATTGCCTTCTAATGTCAGCTTCGCACCCCTAGATGAGCTGCTAATTGATGTCATTATATATGACCAATTAGCAGGCAAAGATGATAGCAGTAGCAATGCAATGAATACATCTTCAAATTTAAAATCAACCGACATCGACCTTGATATTATTCAATTAAATTCATTAACATGATCAGTCACTAAGCCACCCTCCTTTATCTTCAGATTTCCCAATTGTTGAATCAAGTGGACCTCATTTGGTGTTGAAGGCTTCTCATACATATTAGACAGTTCATTGTTCAACTCTTGATTAGTCTTCACATTGACAATGTTGTATGCTACATTCTTTGCCAAGGATAATCTCACCACACCAAGTGCCTTCCGATCTAACAATTCCTAATCCACCCGCTTCATTTCTTCAGGTTTACTTTTGGACAATGGTTCATATAATTTTTTCTGGTAGAGAATCTCTCTTGCTTACTAACCGCTCCAAGGGAGAACTCTCAACGTCACAATGATTACACTCTTGAAATTACTAGACACTCATAATGATGGAGATATGAGTCTATTTATACTTGAGGGATCATACATATAAGCCTAATGGGCCAATCCCATTGGCCTATAGGCCCATGAAAGGTGAAACCCAATCATATCTCGCCATGCAACATCTTCTGGAACATTATTCCATGCCATACAACCCATGATCTTCAACAACACACATGACGGAGCACAATGTGCCATAATGGAACATCATTATGTACAAGTGGCACATCATGAACACTAGTGGCCCAACATCCATCATGGTGGCATAACATGGTGTAATCCTTGAGTAATACCAACTTCTGAGAATCCTTGAACGATCTTGAGCATCATATAGGACTTCATAGCATAGTTGGCTCATCAGGGATACCATGGCTCATCAAGGAACCAAAATGGCCCATATTGCACAATGATGGTATAACATATGTAAATATGGTGCAACAGGAATCAAGTATGGCACAAGGACTTCTTGGTTGGAGCAACATCTATACCTTGGCACAACAAGAACATGCTTGTCGCAATAGTATACTCAATAGCGCACGAGGAAACCCCATGGAGCAAGAGGCATACCTCATGGCCCGAAAGGGACACGTCATGGTGCAAGAGGGAGCATGATGGGACATAAAGGAATGATTATACCGCAACAATATCCTTTTTGGACCATACCTTTATCATATGACACAACATGGTCTCCTTGTTGCTCCATATCACACCCAAGTGCTCCAAAACCCCCTCTTTATATGATCAGTTCCTTTTGCACTTGATCCATCCCTTTTTCAGAGAATCCATTCCCTTCTCATATGATCCATTCCATTGTCACATGCTCCATGAAACTCAAGTGCTCCATTGATTTCCAAGTGCTCCATGTTGGACAAGACTTTATACCTAACATGGCATAGTATGATTCAAATAACCTATTATCCCTAAGAGAAGTGATCAATTATTCTTTTGTTGTTCAAGATATTGTATGGACACGAGACATGGATCAAAATCAATCTCGTTGAAAGAAAATCAATTTCTTGATTTGTGAAGACTTTATTGGACTTCAAATTGAACACATCAATTAATCCTAGTGGGGCCTAGTATTATATATTCAGCATCAAATCATTAAGGGACCCAACGATATCGCTTTTCCAATTTGGGCAAAACGAACGAATTGCTTTAGTTATGTATTCACACAATTTACATATCACACCACACATGGAATAACCCTTTATAACATTCAGTTATGAAATGAATTTGAGTCAACCCATGCATAACTGACTTGTAAACTATGAAATACATATCTCTACTTTAAGATTAGTAGATGTTATCGTTTTAGAATTACCTGTAACAAAACCTATGAGGTAATCTGTAAGCGTGGGTTTATCCAATACTTAAAATCCCTATTTTCAAAGTACTCATGAATATTGTAGCAATTCGAATTGCATTTTCTTAACCTCAATTGACAATATACAATCAATTCACGACAGTCTGAATTCACTACTTACTTCCAAAAGTATGAACGACTGTGCTTGTTTGAAATTTAAACATGTAAAAAGAAACACAAGAATAAATAATTGAATAAATCAGTATGTACTCATAAATAATTCACAAATATTCATTTAAAAAATCAATTGCATTTAATTGGTTACAAGTTCCAAACATATCACCTAACTACTAAAACTAATATCGTCTCTTAGCCATGTGCTCCTAGCATTCTGGTAGTTTTTGACTCTACTAAAAGCCTTTGTGAATGGATCTGCAACATTATCTTCTGATGATGCTCTCTTCACCATAAGGTGTCCTTGTTCTACTCGATATTGAAGGTAGTCGTAGTTTTCATCGATATGTGTTTATCTACCATGAGACTTTGATTCTTTTTGTTGGATTAGTGTCAATGCATGTAACTATATTTGGTAAGTAATTGACCCGGTTGTGCATGGTCCTTTTAGGTTGCCTTCACCATAGCAAGTTGACAGGGTGATTTATAAAGAGAGAAGAGATATTATTATTAATATATTATGAGAGTAATACGTTAAAGGAATAATAATATTATTTGATTGATGTAAGTCATAAATTAATTAAGAATTAATTTGGTGACTTAAAGAGGTTAATTGAATAAAGGGGTATAAACTGTCAAAAGTATGATAGTTGTGTTTTTGGGCTATGAATCCTTATTAATATTAGGGTGGATGAATTTTAGGGTTAAGATATCTTAAATTCGTCCAAGCCTCATATCTAGAAGGATCTTTGGATTGCATAGGGCCTAAGTTATTCAACTAGGGTTAAGGGTGTAACCCTAGTAGCTCATAGTATAAATAGACCCCATAAGTGAGAGAAATCGGCCACTCTTGCAAGAAAGAAACCCTAGAGCCGATTTCATCACCTTTCTGCTCTCTCACGATCATCCTCTTGCTAGTTGGTGTTTGTAAGCCATTAGAGGAGTGACAATTGTGACTCTAAGCTCCAAGAAAAAGAAGTTTCAAGCAATCAACTGAAGGTATTCTTCTAGATCTGATTTCATATGCTATGATTCAATTGTTTACACTAGATCTAGAATTGTAAGCCTTGGATACATTGCATGTTCAATTAGAGAAATCTACATCCAAGCATTAGGGTTTGCATGTGCATATAGGAATTTTCTTATGGCTCAAACCCATCAGTGGTATCAGAGAGTTGACTAATTTCTATTGAATTGATGCTTTGGTTAATTGCTTTTGCTTGAAAAGTTCGTTTTTTGTGACTCTGACTGATGAACTCGGTGAGTTCCATTGTGGACTCGGCGAGTGGCTCCAACTCGGCGAGTTCATAGTGGAACTCGGCAAGTTCTAGCGTCAGTTAGAGCTGATTTCGGGATTTCTTGTTGTTTTGCTTGAGGATACTTGCGTAAATTGTTTTGGGTGATTAATATCCGAATTTTATCATATGTTTGAGTATATTCTTGACTAAACAAAAGATAATCACCATTTGATTGAATAATAATTTCCTTATATGATAATAATTGATTATTTGAATTAAATTGGTAAATTGTCTTGCAAGTAATATTGACTAGGTCAAATTTAAATAGTCATTAAATTAATTAGTTGATTTATATTATTTTCTATTTGATCCTTTATGTTTTGAAAAGTTTAAAACTTGTCCTCAAGTTTTAAAATTTATGTTTTGTGATTAAAAGTTTAATTTGAGTAATTTAAATTTCAAACCCTAGAATTTTACAAGTTTAAAATTCAACACTATACTATTATATTATTACAAGCCATATATATATATATATATATATATATATATATATATATATATATATATATATATATATATATATGTATGATTTAAAATGCTAGTCTTACCGTTAGTAGGCCTCATTCACGAAGCCGGTGTATAAGGTGGGTATAAGGTGGTTGCCTATAAAATGGTGCTTATTGGGTGTACACTCACACCCACCGCTTGCTTGACTGGTGGAGGGTCGTTAGCCGAACGGGTAGGATAGGGCAATCCTCTCCTCCTTAATAAATATAATGAATCTATATACAGTAACTAAACGTGTTTCATAAAATTCCCAATCTTAGTTACTTTTGGAAAAGTGAATTGATGCAATCCCATGAAATTACACTTTGTACCCTTGCTGAGAGGTTAGTGGAGCGCGTGTGGTTAACCGACACACTAATTGGTTCTAAGCAATTATAGCAAAGGGTGAATCTTTGTTTGTCAAAGTTCGATGGAGCGTGTGTGGTTAACCGGCACATCGAATAGATGACTGTAACAATGAGGGCATCACGTATATTTGCATGGTTATTCACACCCGCTTTGTGATCCTCGACATCCCAGTCACAAACTAGAGGGGCATATCAAGATTTAAACATGCCATTGAAAAGTTCAATGAATCTCAAAGAAATCTAGGAATTCTCAATACATTTAAAACTTAAGCTTATGTTTTTCATGGTGAAGAATTAGTGAATCGTCATTCACATACCTTCAAATTATTTGATTGTTGGATTACGACATCCCTTTTCTAGTGTGTGAATAATATTGTTGGGTCCTAGCCCTAATTTTTCATTTTGGGTGTTTAATTAGGGATTTAATTCTAATCAAACTTTGTTCCTTCCTATTTGTAGACGTCTAATGCGAACAACACTGCTGCTAGCTCATTCACGCTAATGAGCCTTTGTCAAAACGTGACTTTTGACAGATCGAACTTTAGCGAATGGATAAGATACATTCGCACGATTGTGCGCTACGAGGACAAAGAGTATGTCCTCGATGAGAAGCTCGAAAAGATCAATCTAGAAATCGCTACTCCCGAAGAAATGGATGTCTTTGAGACCCATGAGCCTGATGCAACGAAATTCGATTGCATTATGCTAGCCACTATGAACCCCAAATTCTAAAAGTCCTATGAGGACATGTATCCGTACGAGATGCATCAAGACTTCATGGAGAGATACCACCAAAGCGTGAGGCAAGAGCGCTATGAGATCATCACGAACATGATCATTTCTAATATGGGAAGTGGAGAGTCTCTAACTGTGCACTTGCAAAAGATGCAAACATATGTTGATCGTCTACGCAAGTTAAATGTTAACTTTGGGGAAGATTTGGCTATCGACATCGTTCTTTACTCCTTGCCCTCGTGCTACAACCAATTTAGGATGACCCACCACATGAACAAGGAAGAGGTCACCCTAAGCAAACTCCAAGGGCTCCTAAGGACTGCTGAGAGCAACTTCAAGGACAAGTTTGTTGCATTAACTCCCAATCCACCCGCTGCTCCTGTTTTGGCTATTGGGCAAGGAAGGGGCAAGAAGAGAAAGGCTCCTTCAAAGAGCCACCACAAGGGAAAGTCCTAAGATGGTTCCTCTTCTAGTGGGACAAAGGTTGGCCCTACTAAGCCCAACTCAAACCCAAAGGAGGCAGAGTGGCACCATTGCCACAAAATAGGGAATTGGAAGAGAAGCTGCTCGGAATATCGGCAAGCCATCAAGGATGGGAAGATCAAGCCATCTTTCGCAGGTATTTACACAATTAAATCTAATGATTCATCTCATGCTGTTTCTTGGGTTCTTGATACAGGATGTGGTTATCATATTTGTTCTGATTTGCAGGGACTAAGAAGAAATAGGGATGTGGAGCGTGGAAGAATAAATCTAATCATGGGGAACAGAAGATCGTCGCCTGTCACCAAGATTGGAGTGTATTCTCTAGTGCTTAGTAATGGATTAAGTTTAGATTTAAATAATTCTTGCTACTCGCCAGATATGGCAAGAAATATCATTTCATTTCATGGTTTATTTAGACAAGGATTTAGATATTCCTTTAATAATGAGAATGGTTCGGTTTATGCTTATCTAAATGGTGTTTTATATTTTGAAGCAATTCCTTGTAATGGAATTTATGAAACTGTTATGGTTGTAGATAACCTAAGAAATGATGTGTTGTGTATGGATTCTTCCAATAGTATGGACAAAGCATGCTTGTGGCATTGTCGTCTTGGACATGTCACCAAGAAGCGTATAGCCCAACTCCAAAAGGATGGAGTGTTGGAGTCATTCGACCTTAGGGAAGATGACACGTGCGAATCTTGTTTACTTAGAAAGATGACCAAGTCACCCTTCACTGACACTTGTGAGAGGTGTGAGGGTTTATTGGATCTCATACACACCGACGTGTGTGGGCCCTTTAGATCCACCACAAAGGATGCGAACCGCTTCTACATGACTTTCACCGATGATTATAGGAGATATGGGTATATTTACTTAATCAAGCACAAGTCGGAAACATTTGAAAAGTTCAAAGAATTCAAACAAGAAGTAGAGAATCAATTGGGCAGGAAAATCAAGATGCTTCAATCCGATCGAGGAGGAGAGTACCGAAGTCTTAAATTCCACGACTATCTCAAGGAATACGGAATAGTTTCGCAATTGACGCCACCTAGGGCACCACAGTTGAACGGTGTGGCAAAAAGGCGTAATCGAACCCTGTTAGACATGGTTCGTTCTATGATGAGTCGTGCTTCACTACCTATCTTATTCTGGGGGTATACCTTAGAGACTGTCGCCCATATCCTTAACCGAGTCCCTACAAAGAAGGTTGCCAAAACACCTCACGAGATGTGGACAAGGAAAGCTCCCTCGTTGGCACATATCAAGGTTTGCGGCTGTGAGGTTTTCGTAAGACGTGAAACTCACAACAAGCTCGAACCTCGTAGTGAGGGATGTATTTTGATCGGCTACCCGCAGAAATCCTTTGGATATCTCTTTTATACACCGAGTAACAATATTGTCTTCGTTGCGACGAGCGGGGTTTTCCAAGAGCGAGAACTCATATGCCAAGGGGACAATGGGAGGCAAATCGATCTTGAAGAGAATCAAGAGTCGAGCGATGAAGGAACCTCTAACGCTGGCGTTGAACCTGAGGAGGAAACTCCGGTTGAACCAATTGACGAGGCCTTACCTCTTAGACGTTCTGAAAGAGTTAGAGTTTGTCACACCCCGAAAACCAAAGGCGGAAACATTTCCGGGGTTGACTCCACGTTGAGTATCAAATCCAATGTACATAGTAATCACAGTAAACAACCATTACATTACATATATTTGAAAGTTTACGTTTGTTTCAAAAGTAAATTGTACAAGTGTTATACATATATCATATGAAAAAAAAGTTGAGACGAGTCTTCTGACCACTCCGTCTTCTCCAAAAGATATCGCCGGGTACCTGTCTAACGTGAACCTGAGAATACAAGCTGTTTGAAAATCAGCATAAAGCTGGTGAGTTCATAAGATGTTTGTTTGCTGAAAAATGTACCAGTTTCCTTTAGTTTTTCAAAAAGGTTTGTTATCCAAGAAAATCCCATATTTTCTTATGTAAAATAGTTTAGTTATCTTTCATTACCAGTTCAATTATGCGTTATATGTTACCCCAGGAAAATCCCATATTTTCCTAAATGCAAGACTGATTGAATAACACCGAGTATAGTTTAATACACAAAACTATATATTGAGAATCGTGGAATTACTATCCCGAATTAGATATAAAATACTTTAATATACACCAATTGTATGTAGAAAGTAGTTTGAAAACCTTGGGACTAACATCCCGAACTAGATACAAGATAGTTTGATATAATTGAAAATATAGATTGATACCATGGGAAAACCATCCCGGACTAGAAACAAAATAGTTTGTTAAAAACCATGGGATTACTATCCCGATCTAGAGATAAGATAATTTAATAAAACCATGGGATTACTATCCCGAACTAAATATAAGATAGTTTGATAAAACCATGGGATCACTATCCCGAACTAGATGTAGATTCTAACCATAGGAATAACATCCTGAAATAGATATGAACCCTATAGACTAAAAACCATGAGATTACCGTCCCGAACTAGATATAAGATCTAAAGATAGAAGATTGATATAAAATAAAATCCAAAACCAAAGTCGTGAATAAACTTATATTAATACATATTGTGAGTCGGGTAACCATGCTGATACGACAACGAGACCTCCTTGACGCTTGTCAGATGTCGGGCGATATCCAGAATTTGTCACCCCAAGCGTGCCCGCCTAACTGTAGCTAGCAGTTAAGGTGTGGGATTGTCAGTCCCGAATAGATCTATTCACAAATTCCTCGCTCTCCCTCCAGCAGAGTCTGGTTACACTTCCATGGAGGATTAACTGATCATCCATAAAGGGTAGTGACGTACTCACAAACTAGTACTAAACTATTCACAGGGTTCTCATACGATATCAAACATACAGAAGATTTTGAAACACAATACAGTGAATATAGATACATACAATGAAACTATCTGACAATACATTCAAATGATATGGAGATAAACTGAATCAGACATAGTTTATCTAATAACTTTATATACATATCAGTACATGATAAAACGAACACTAAAGAACCCCAAATTATTCCCATAATAATTTGATTAGTTTGGTTATTTTCTTAACTAAAATCCATTTAGTTGTAGTTGATAAATCATCCCTTATGCTCAACAATATACATAAGGGGCTAAAGTGTTTATAAGTTTGCCAGATATTATTTGAAACATACCAATGTTATAATTCAAAAACAGTTATAGTTTGCTTCTATTCCCCCCCCCCCCCTGAAAACATTGAAAAACACGGAAAAATCGTAGGGATATGAACTCACCGGACGAGAAATGTGACAATTTCGGATGTTAAACGTTGGTTCGGGATTTGCAAACGCATGAGGGTCCTATGTATAATGAAATGATACACATTTGTATCTAATTAGGACTTAGATTATTTAATTGCTAGGGACAAACACTTTTAGTTGCGGAAACACCCCATTACAAGTGTTTGGAGGGACCCGGGTGGCCTTTAAAGTCACATAAGACTTGGATATGGAGTTTACGCGTCAAGAGTAAACTCATAGAGGAGATTTCGGCCCTAATAACCCCCTCCCCAGGAGTTTACGGCCGTAAACTCATGGTGGGGTATTTTATTATGCAAAATGGTCTTATACTACTTGGGGAAATTTGCTAGGATCAATTGTAGGGCCTTGGAATGGATTACACATAATTATGGACCATTTATTGGAGTTTACGGCTGTAAACATGGAGTTTACGGCTGTAAACTCCCCCACACACAAGATCCTTAATGTTTTGGTCCTTTAGTCAATCACATGTGATCCTAATGATTTTTCCTAGCCTTGAATGGATTTTTGTGGGACTTTTGGCTTAGATTTTGGAGTTTACGGCCCATGAACACCCTCATGGCCGTGAACTCCATAGATGGGGAAAATAATATGTTTGAAGGTCTAAAACTTGTTTGTATACACTTCTGGAATTTATCCCAAGGCTTTAGGTGTGTTAAAGTGGCATTTTAACACTTTTAAAGGAGTTTCCACCCCAAAATGAAGGGTTTACAGTCCAAGCATAAGTCTTGGCCATAAACTCTCAATTATCCCTCAAATTTTGTGTTTCAAGTGTCCCAAAGCTGAAACCAATATTCTAAAATTCATATCTAAGCCTTATTAGTGTTTTGGAAGGGTTTAAGGTCATAAAAACCCCATATTATGAGTTTACGGCCCAAGCATGTTCTTGGGCAGTAAACTCATGTTTACTCTTCAAAATCCATGTTAAAGGCATTCTAAGTCCAGTCCATTAAGCCATTAAGCCATTAAGCCATATCTAAGTCTCAAAGTTGTTTAGGAGGGGTTTTAAGGCATAAAAACCCTCTTACTATGTGTTTACGGCCCAAGCTCCTTCCAAGGCCGTAAACTCGTATACAAGACCTTAATTCATGTTTTAATCCCGAATTTGAAAGACAAATATGCTATACAATGAGTTTAGGAAGGTACCTCAAAGATTTAAAGCCTTAAATTGATTATTTGGACCCTTAAACTTGGATTTAGGAGAGAGGTTAGAGAGAGAGTAGTGAGAGAGAGAAAAAGCTTCAAATGAAAGGTTTAACACGTTTATATAGGTTGCAAAAACTTTGACACGATGGAATTCTACCCGATACCGGCATTAAACGGGGCTTTTGGTCGCACCCGATTAAGTTTCTGTTACTTGGCGGAAACGTTTCCAAAATCTTTGAAATAACTATTTTAGGCTAATTTCATGAGTTCCTAAGGGGTTTGGACACTCAATAGCATTAATTAAACATATAAGTTTGATTAACTTAACCCAAAAAAAAACGATATCGGAACGTTTCGATATACTGCGAGTTATACGGGTAGAATGGGTTTTCGGCGATGAACAACTTCGGGTTGTTACATTATCCCCCCGTTAGAGGGAATTTCATCCCGAAATTCAAAGAATACGATATAGATCATGAATTGGAATGAGACGCGAATGGATTTGTTGCCATAGATCTTCACGTTCTCAAGTGGGATCAGGTCTCTGCTGGGCGTTCTAGCGAATTCTCACTATCAGAACGTGTCTTTGTTTCGTACATTGACTCTCTCTCTCTCTCAATCTATGATCCCAATAGATTCTCCCATGGAGGTTTCAACCTTGTATGACTTCGGTCTTCTCAAAGGAATCAATAGGGTTTCGTTGGGTAAATACTTCTAAGGATTCGAGACGTGAAGTACCGGATGGATGTTACTAAAATCTGAGGGTAGCCAAATTTGAAAGGTTACGAAATCGATTCTATGAGGATCATGAAGGGCCTAATGTATCACGAGGGAACTATTTCACACTTCTCAAAGCATATCATGCTTTTCTGGGATAAAGCCATCAACAGAACACACGCTCCAACAGGAAAGCACATCTTCAAGGAGCCAGGTAGCTAAGGGTTTGATGGCTTTAAAAGAAATTTATGGGTAAGACTGCGATATTAGTTGTCGGGACCCTAGAATCGACAGGTTTCTATGGATATATTCGGTGCCGACTAATTCCTTATCGCCTTGGACGTTGGAAAAGTACACGGTTACGACTACTTTGCTTGACTACATGATCGAGGGAAAGGAGTTTGACCGAAAGGATACCACTACTAATCCGTAGTGATCATATCAGTTCTTGGTCCCCGTTTTGAACACGTCATTCTCACTGAGGTTCGGTCACGAGGTAGATCCAAAGATTAGGCCGATGCGGAACTAAGCTAAACGTTCGAAAGGAATTCTCGGGAATTCTTCGGGAAAGACATTTAGGGAAAAGAGCTGCAGACTTCCCGTTTCTCAATGGTTACAGGAACGAGGGGTGCATGGCAATTCATATCGGGAAAACTTTTGATCTTTAAGGCATGAAATGATACGAAGGTTTGATGCCGAAGATCATGAGAGATGGGTCGGGGAAAAGATCTAGACGAGTGACCCTATCAAAACGAAGGATAACAACATGAATGAGACTCGGTCATTTCATGTCAAACATAGCATCAAAGTATTTCGTGAAAAGTTTCCCATTTAAATCGAATGAAACAGAATAATCCTCCGGACTGAGGATACAATCTATAGGTACGAAGTTAGTGTTCTCTATCTCACTGGTTAGCCGTCTCGATTGTACTCAATTTCGATTACAAACAATGGATTAAGTTTAGAAATTTCTCGGTTGGATAGATAACAAGTTTCCCTTCTGGTACTAGAATCGTAAAGAGTTGCATGTATAAGAATTGTCAAAGAGAAGTATACCTACAGCGACAGTTGGATCAGCGGTTGTAGCTGCTTTGGGGAAATTTCTTTTGAAGTGCCCTACTTCACCACAATTGTAGCAGGCTGGATTGATTCCCGTTCTGGATGATTGGTTCGTTGATATGGCTGGTTTTCTGCAGGTTCGAGCAAGATGGCCCCTCACGCCACAGTTGTCACAGATCCTTTCGCGACATGGACCAGGAATGCGGTGGTAGTAGCTGCACTTACCACACCAAGGAAGGGTACCAGTGTATCCACTGGTAGGAGTTTGGGCCGTGGACCTGACAGCTGAAACAACAACAGGGGCAATAGCAGCATGAACTACTACTGTTTTCTGTTTCTTAGAAGACCCTTGCATACTCTGAGCCTCCCTCTTGTTCCAAAATTTCTTTTTACTTCCACCTCCACTTGTGACCGGTTCGGGAGTGGTAGCCTCCTCACCAGAGTTGTCTTCGTGATCGATCAGGATTTGCGCAAGACATTTAGCATTATCATAGGTGTCTGGCTTCACAGCCAAGACATTCCCTTTGGTTGGCTGGGTCAATCCCCAGATGAACCTCTCAATCTTTTTACTCTCCGGGGTAACCATTCCCGGACAGAGTAACGCCAGATCATTGAATCTTGAAGTATAAGAGGCTATGTCGGAACCCTTCATCTTAAGGTTCCAGAGTTCGTGTTCTAGCTTCTGAATTTCGCCCCGAGGGAAATACTCTGCGAGTAGAAGCTCCTTCATAGCTTCCCAACCCATGGCATTTGCTAAGGTAGTGTTAAGGATTTGACTCGGCCGTTCCACCAAGTCAGGGCTTTGTCAAGAAAGGTGCAGGCGGTGAACTTTACTTTATCAGACTCCGAACAGGCGCATATTTCAAAGATTGATTCAATTTTTTCGAACCATCGGGTGAGCGAAATGACACCTCCAGTGCCATCAAAGGATGTGGGCTTCGCGTTCATGAAGTCTTTATAGGAACCCCCTTTTTGGTGTCCTTAACTGTTCTCTGGGTTTTGGGTTTGAGTACCACCGGAACCATCCGAGTTCCTTTGAGACATAGCAGCTGCCACCACGGCATTGACAGTTGCCTGGAACATCACAGGGTCAAATTTAGGAGGAGGTGGTGGCGGAGGAGGATTGATATTGTTTCTTTGAGTTGGGTCTCTTTCTTGGAGGCATCTTGATCTAAAAAGATCAGGAAAGAGAGGATCATAAGTCCTCTGAATTGAATCAAGAGATATGGAACAGGGGATATCTCAGCAAGACAGGTATAGCATCATACTAAGTGATAAAGCAGGAAAGAGTTATCAAGACAGAACATTTTATCGCTAGAGGAATGATCAAGGAACAACGCGTATATGAAGACTTTCTACGAAGGATTTACTCGAGAAATACTCCCATAGTATTTCATGATTCAATGCAACAACGACTCGTTGTTTGGGGTATTGGGTAAGTTTTAGGTATGCCGTATACCACAGTCACTCCCAAGCACATGTTGGCCGTGTCTCGAATGAATATAGTTGGCCAGGCTATATTGATCCTAGACACGACTACATAACTGCCCAGGTTTAACCGCAGCGTACAACACCCATTTACTTATGTTCTATTCTACTTGTAGTTACGGATCTCGGCGATTCGATATACCTGTATACTTTTGAAAATACTTATAGTTTGAAGATACTTTTAATTCAGATCACTAAGGCCCTTTAGTGTTTATAGTTTTATACCATATAAGGTTAGGTATACTCCGTTCACTATAAACAAGGGCTCTGATACCAATCTGTCACACCCCGAAAACCAAAGGCGGAAACATTTCCGGGGTTGACTCCACGTTGAGTATCAAATCCAATGTACATAGTAATCACAGTAAACAACCATTACATTACATATATTTGAAAGTTTACATTTGTTTCAAAAGTAAATTGTACAAGTGTTATACATATATCATATGAAAAAAAAGTTGAGACGAGTCTTCTGAGCACTCCGTCTTCTCCAAAAGATATCGTCGGGTACCTGTCTAACGTGAACCTGAGAATACAAGCGCTTTGAAAATCAGCATAAAGCTGGTGAGTTCATAAGATGTTTGTTTGCTGAAAAATCTACCAGTTTCCTTTAGTTTTCCGAAAAGGTTTGTTATCCAAGAAAATCCCATATTTTCTTATGTAAAACAGTTTAGTTATCTTTCATTACCAGTTCAGTTATGCGTTATATGTTACCCCAGGAAAATCCCATATTTTCCTAAATGCAAGACTGATTGAATAACACCGAGTATAGTTTAATACACAAAACTATATATTGAGAATCATGGGATTACTATCTCGAATTATATATAAAATACTTTAATATACACTAATTGTAGATAGAAAGTGTTTTGAAAACCTTGGGACTAACATCCCGAACTAGATACATGATAGTTTGATATAATTGAAAATATAGATTGATACCATGGGAGGACCATCCCGGACTAGATACAAAATAGTTTGTTAAAAACCATGGGATTACTATCCCGAACTAGTTATAAGATAATTTAATAAAACCATGTGATTACTATCCCGAACTAGATATAAGATAGTTTGATAAAACCATGGGATCACTATCCCGAACTAGATATAGATTCTAACCATAGGAATAACATCATGAAATAGATATGAACCCTATAGACTAAAAACCATGGGATTACTGTCCCGAACTAGATATAATATCTAAATATAGAAGATTGATATAAAATCAAATCCAAAACCCAAGTCGTGAAGAAACTTATATTAATACATATTGTGAGTCGGGTAACAATGCTGATACGACAACGAGACCTCCTTGACGCTTGTCAGACGTCGGACGATATCCAGAATTTGTCACCCCAGGCGTGCCCACCTAACTATAGCTAGCAGTTAAGGTGTGGGATTGTCAGTCCTGAATAGATCTATTCACAAATTCCTAGCTCTCCCTCCAGGAGACTCTGGTTACACTTCCGGGGAGGATTTACTGATCATCCATAAAGGGTAGTGACGAACTCACAAACTAGTAGTAAACTATTCACAGGGTTCTCATACGATATCAAACATACAAAAGATTTTGAAACATAATACAGTGAATATAGATACATACAATGAAACTATCTGACAATACATTCAAATGATACGGAGATAAACTGAATCAGACATAGTTTATCTAATAACTTTATATACATATCAGTACATGATAAAACGAACACTAAAGAACCCCAAATTATTCCCATAATAATTTAATTAGTTTGGTTATTTTCTTAACTAAAATCCATTTGGTTGTAGTTGATAAATCATCCCTTATGCTCAGCAATATACATAAGGGGCTAAAGTGTTTATAAGTTTGCGAGATATTATTTGAAACATATGAATGTTATAATTCAAAAACAGTTATAGTTTGCTTGTATTCCCCCCCTGAAAACATTCAAAAACACGGAAAAAGCGTAGGGGTATGAACTCACCGGACGAGAAATGTGACGATTTTGGATGTTAAACGTTGGTTCGGGATTTGCAAACGCACGAGGTTCCTATGTATAATGAAAAGATACACATTTGTATCTAATTAGGACTTAGATTATTTAATTGCTAGGGACAAACACTTTTAGTTGCGGAAACACCCCATTACAAGTGTTTGGAGGGACCTAGATGGCGGTTAAAGTCACATAAGGCTTGGATATGGAGTTTACTCTTCAAGAGTAAACTCATAGAGGAGATTTCGGCCCTAATGACCCCCTCCCCATGAGTTTATGGCCGTAAACTCATGGTGGGGTATTTTATGATGCAAAATGGTCTTATACTACTTGGGGAAATTTGCTAGGATCAATTATAGGGTCTTGGAATGGATTACACGTAATTATGGACCATTTATTGGAGTTTACGGCTGTAAACATGGAGTTTACGGTCATAAACTCCCCCACTCACAAGATCCTTAAAGTTTTGGTCCTTTAGTCAATCAAATGTGATTCTAATGATTTTTCCTAGCCTTGAATGGATTTTTGTGGGACTTTTGGCTTAGATTTCGGAGTTTACGGCCCATGAACACCCTCATGGCCGTGAACTCCTTAGGTGGGGAAAATAATATGTTTTAAGGTCTAAAACTTATTTGTATTAACTTCTAGAATTTATCCCAAGGCTTTAGGTGTGTTAAAGTGGCATTTTAACACTTTTAAAGGAGTTTACACCCCAAAATGAAGGGTTTACGGCCCAAGCATAAGTCTTGGCCGTAAACTCTCAATTATCCCTCAAATTTTGTGTTTCAAGTGTCCCAAGGCTAAAACCAATATTCTAAAATTCATATCTAAGCCTTATTAGTGTTTTGGAAGGGTTTAAGGTCATAAAAACCCCATATATATGAGTTTACGGCCCAAGCATGTTCTTGGGTAGTAAACTCATGTTTACTCTTCAAAATCCATGTTAAAGGCAATCTAAGTCCATTCCATTAAGCCATTAAGCCATATCTAATTCTCAAAATTGTTTAGGAGGGGTTTTAAGGCATAAAAACCCCCTTACTATGTGTTTATGGCCCAATCTCCTTCCAGGGCCGTAAAAACATATACAAGACCTTAATTCATGTTTTAATCCTGAATTTGAAAGCCAGATATGCTATACAATGAGTTTAGGAAGGTACCTCAAAGATTTGAAGCCTTAAATTGATGATTTGGACCGTTAAACTTTGATTTAGGAGAGAGGTTAGACAGAGAGTAATGAGAGAGAGAGAGAGAAAAAGCTTCAAATGAAAGGTTTAACACGTTTATATAGGTTGCAAAAACTTGGACATGGTGGAATTCTACCCGATACCGGCATTAAACGGGGCTTTTGGTCGCACCCGATTAAGTTTCCGTTACTAGGCGGGAACGTTTCTAAAATCCTTGAAATAACTATTTTAGGCTAATTTCACGAGTTCCTAAGGGGTTTTGACACTCAATAGCATCAATTAAACATATAAGTTTGATTAACTTAATCCAGTAAAAAACGACATCGGAACGTTTCGATATACGGCGAGTTATACGGGTAGAATGGGTTTTCGGCGATGAACAAGTTCGGGTTGTTACAAAGTTCAACCCCAGTTTTATGGCTTTCATAGTACTACTAAAGGGGCCACATATATTAGTGATGGTACACTAATAAATTTAGATGAACCTAATAGCTATAAGGAAGCCAAGGCAGGTCCAGAGTCTGCAAAATGGAATGAGGCGATGGACAGCGAGATTCAGTCCATGTATGACAACCAATTTTGGAATTTGGTTGACAATGTGCCCGGACGTAAGACAGTTGGGTGCAAATGGATCTTCAAGAAGAAGACCGACGTGGATGGGAATGTGCACACATATAAGGCATGATTGGTTGCGAAGGGATTTACTCAAACTCCCAGAGTTGAATATGATGAGACGTTCTTGCCAGTTACTAAAATAAAGTCTATTAGGGTGATGCTAGCCATTGCTGCATTTCATGATTATGAGATATGGCAGATGGATGTCAAGACCACTTTCCTTATTGGGAAGTTGGTTGAGGATGTTTATATGGCTCAACCACAGGGTTTTGTCGATGCAAAGCATCCCAATAGAGTGTGCAAGCTTGAGAAGTCAAATTATGGACTCAAGCAAGCATCTCACAGATGGAATCTTTGCTTTGATGAGAAAGTCAAAGAGTTTGGATTTGTACGAAGTGAAGATGAATCATGTCGTATATGTCAAAGCCAGTGGGAGTATAGTTAGCTTCCTCGTTTTGTATGTCGACGACATACTACTCATAGGAAACGACATCCCGACTCTGTAGGAGGTTAAATCCTGGCTAGGGTAGTGCTTCGCTATGAAGGACCTCGGAGAGGCTTCCTATATTTTGGGAATAAGGATAGTGAGAGAACGAAGTAAGAGACTAATAGGACTTAGTCAGAATACTTACTTGGAAGGGAGAACTACCGATACAAAGTAATGCCAAATTGAGTAAGACTCAAAGTCCGAGTACAGAAGCAGAGATAGCTGAGATGAGCTGAGTACCTTACGCTTCCGCAGTTGACTCAATAATGTATGCTATGACTAGTACTCGCCCTGATGTGGCCTTTGCTTTGAGCATGGTCAATAGATATCCAGGGAACCCTGGCAGAGCTCATTGGATCGCAGTCAAGAATATTATTAAGTACCTTCGGAGGACCAAGGAATGTTTTTTAGTCCTCGATGGGAGTAACGACTTAAAGGTGCGAGGGTATAGTGACACTAGCTTCCAGACCGACAGGGACAACTACCGTTCGCAGTCGGGTTGGGTCTTTACCCTTAATGGAGAAGCAGTGACTTGGAAAAGTTCCAAGTAAGAAACCGTAGATGATTCAACGTGCGAATCAGAGTACATTGCAGCCAGCGAAGCGTCAAAGGAGGCAATGTGGTTGAATAACTTCATTGGTGACCTTGGAGTTGTGGCTTCCATAAAGGAGCCTATGGAAATTTTCTGTGATAATAAAGGAGTGGTTGCCTTGACCTAGGAACCAAGGGATCGAGGTAGATCTCGTAATATTGACAGAAAATATCACTTTATTCGACATCGGGTAGAAGAAGGACACCTCGTAGTAAAAAGGGTATCATCATAGGATAACCCAGCAGATCCGCTTACGAAGGGACTGAGTAGGGTTAAGCACTTGCAGCACTCTAGGAGCATTAGGTTGAAAAACAATATTAGTTTAGATTAGATAGTTTAGAAACATGTAATAGATAAATGTAATTGACATTTGATGATTAAATAGAGGAGCATTATTTATAAGTAAAGCTACTGTCTTATGTTAATTGTTTAACTATTGTTTCACTTTGCATGTTTTGACTTCCTGAATAATTGAGTTATTATGAATATTCAAATGATTCGAATGGTCCACAATCGTTCATATGTTGGAAGTACGTATGAATAAAGATTGTCATGAATTGGTGTGTAGATTGTCTAAAAGGTATTAGAAATAGCAAAGGTTTGCAAAAACGTTCATGAGTGCTTATGAACGAGTTTTGAGCATTGGAATAAACCCGCACTTGCTGGAATCACTTTATGGAATGTACTGCAAGTGATCGAAAGACGATAATATCGTATGGTCTTAAAACCAAGATATATGGTTTATTGTTTACTAATTGGTTGTACATTGATAATGTGAAACCGCAACAGTAAATTGGTGTCATAAAATGCATTGTTGTGTATAGTTGATTAGTAAATTGTAAATACATATAAGTCGAAGTTTACCTATTACTTTTATCCTAAGAGGGTAAAAGCGATATCAGGGCCCCTCGATGATTTAATTTGACTTATGTGTCGGGCCCGGTCAGGATTGAATTGATGTGTTCAATTAAGTTCTACATCAAATGAATCTGAGATCGAGAAACCAACTGCCAGACAATATCTAAACTAAGGATTATATGATCCCTTATCTAAAGGACATGATACTGATAAGATCAGAGTTTGACAGCGTCTTTGAAAGCTACGATTGCTAATCGGATTGTGTTTGCATTTATAGTTACAAGACTTATCCAAGTGGGAGAATGTTGGATTAGTGTCTAAGCCTGTAACTATATTTGGAAAGTACTTGACACAGTTGTGCATGGTCCTTTTGGGTTGCCTTCACAATAGCAACTTGACAGTGTGATTTATAAAGAGAGAAGAGATATTATTATTAATATTATTTGAGAGCAACTTGCATGGTCCTTTTGGGTTGCCTTCACAATAGCAACTTGACGGGGAGATTTATAAAGAGAGAAGAGATATTATTATTAGTATATTATGAGAGTAATACATTAAAGGAATAATAATATTATTTGATTGATGTAAGTCATAAATTAATTAAGAATTAATTTGGTGACATAAAGAGGTTAATTGAATAAAGGGGCATAAACTGTCAAAAGTATGATAGTTGTGTTTTTGGGCTATGAATCCTTATTATTATTAGGGTGGACAAATTTTAGGGTTAAGATATCTTATATTCGTCCAAGCCTCATATCTAGAAGGATCTTTGGATTGCTTAGGGCCTAAGTTATTGAATTAGGGTTAAGGGTGTAACCCTAGTAGCTCATAGTATAAATAGACGCCATAAGTGAGGGAAATCGGCCACTCTTACAAGAAAGAAACCCTAGAGCCGATTTCCTATCCTTTCCTCTCTCTAAAGATCATCCTCTTGCTAGTTGGTGTTTGTAAGCCATTAGAGGAGTGACAGTTATGGCTCTAAGCTCCAAGAACAAGAAGTTTCAAGCAAGCAACTTAAGGTATTCTTCACGATCTGATTTCATATGCTATGATTTAATTTATTACGCTAGATCTAGAATTGTAAGCCTTTGATACATTGCATGTTCAATTAGAGAAACCTAGATCCAAGCATTAGGGTTTGCATGTGCACATAGGAAAGTTCTTATGGCTCAAACCCATCACTTTTGTCAAAGCAACTACGCCTTCAATATCACATAACAGTTTCATGGGTCCCGAAATAGTTGGAATGACTCTGAGATCGCTAATAAAGTTCTTCAGCAAAGTCGCTTCCTTTAATGCTCCACTCGTTGCAATGTACTCAGTCTGACACGTAGAATCAACCACTATATCTTGTTTTGAAATTTTCTAAGTAACCACTCCTCCATTTAGTATGAATAACCAGCCAAAATATGAAAAAAAAAGTTGTCTTGATCTATTTTAAAATTTTCGTCACTGTAACCACTTACCCATAGTGTATCACAACCACCAAGAAGTGGGAACATGTCTTTCGTTCTTCCCAGATACTTAAGAATATTGTTCAACGCAATCTAATTGTCTCTACTAGGATTTCCCTATAATCGACTAACCATACTCAAGGCAAAAGACACATTAGGGTGAGTATAGGTCATTGCATAAATGATCGATCCTACAGCCGAAGCATATGTGACTCGAATCCTGTCAACTATCTCTTCATTTGTACATGGACTTTGAGTCTTACTTAACTACATCGTACTATGAATAGGAAATTCCCATTTCTTTGAATTATCCATATTGAAGCACTTCAGAATTTTATCCAAATATGTACTCTAGCTAAAACAAATAAGATGATTTTTTTCAATCCCCATGAATCCTTATTCCTTGAATACAGGACACTTCCCCCCGGATCCTTCGTAGCAAAACACTTTCCATTCCAAGACTTAACATCTTCTAAGGTTGAAATGTAATTTCCTATAAGGAGCATGTCATCAAAATACAAGAATAGGAAAATCACTATACTCCCCACAGCTTTTACATCTATACATGACTCATCTTCACCTCTAGAGAACCAAAAATCTTTGACTTTCTCATGGATGCAAAGATTCCAACTGCGAGATACCTTTTCTAATCAATAAATGTATTTCTCAATCTTACACACCCTATCAGGAAAATTGACATTCATAAAACCCTTTTAGATAACTTATGTAGACATCCTTAGATAACTTCCTATTAAGGAAGGTGGTTTTAACATCCATCTTTCAAATTTCATAATCATGAAATGCAGCCATAGCAAGCATAATCTTGATAGACTTTATCTTAGCTACCGGTGAAAGGTATCATCAAATTCAATTCTTTGGGTTTAAGTAAATCCCTTTCCAACCAACCTAGCTTTATAGGTTTGTACCTTCCCATCCATGTCGGTCATTTTTTTGAAGATCCATTTTCACACGACTGTCTTTCAACCAGGTACATTATCAACCAGGTTCCATACTTGGTTAGCATAGATGGACTGAATCTCAATGTCCATTTCTTCCTTCCATTTAGCATCCTCAGGGCCTGCAATAGCTTCCTTATAGTCAGTAGGTTCATCCAAATTTACTAGTGTATGATCACTAGCAAATATGTCACCATCTACATTAATATGGAAAGCATATAACATAGGTGGTATGCTACCCTACTAGAAATACGAAGGGGGAATGAGTTATCAAATGGCTCAACTGGAACCTCTTCCTCGTGCTGAGTGCTACTGTTATCCAGGGTTCCATCATTGGATGATTCTTTAATTAATTCAGGATCAATAGCACTCCCACTGTCCTCTTTGAATATGAGCTATCTCTCATGAAAGACTACACTTCGAGTTACGAACACCACATTCTCACTAATTCTATATAACAAGTATCCAAATGAATCATGTGGGTGGCCATTAACATAACACTTATCGGCTACGAGTTCAAGTTTTTCATGTGCCTCTCGTCTTATGAGTGCTTCACAACCCCAAACCTTAATATGTGCAAGCGAGGGATCTTTCCCTGACTACATCTCTTAAGGTGTTAAGGAAACCTTCATTGTTGGAATAAGATTCATGATATAGGTGGCTTTCTCTAGGCATACCCCTAGAAAGGAATACGAAGAGAAGATCGACTCATCATGGAACAGACTATATATAGTAAGGTATGATTACTCCTCTCAGCCACACCATTAAGTTGTGTTGTTCTAGGAGGTTCCAGTTGTGAAATCAATCCACTTTTCTTAAGATACTCGTGGAACTTAATGCTATGATACCCACCACCTATGTGAAATATGAGCATTTTTATCTTCCTTCCTAATTTATTCTCAGCCTCTTGTTTAAACTCTTTGAACTATTCAAAGGTTTCTCGTTTATGTTTTATTATGTAGATATAACCATAGATATAATCATTTATCGATTAGCATCTCTTTTTGTAGATCTAAATAGCCTACACACATCTGTATGGGTTAGGTGTAACAACCCTTCAACTCTTTCACATGTTCCAGTGAAAAGTGATTTTGTCAACTTGCCCAAGACACAAGATTTGCATTCATCATCTGTCCTAAGATGAAATGATTTCAACACACCCTCCTTTTGGAGTTGGTCAACTTGTTTCTTGTGTACGAGCCTTTAACGACAATGCCATAAACATGCTTTGTCCATACCATTAGATGAATCAATATGAAACACACTTTTTCCAAGGTTATCAACACAAGTCACCATTTCATACACACCATTACAAGGTAAAGTTTCAAACAAAAACGTTAGAACTGCCTTCATTATCAAATGAATATCTAAAACCTTATGAAAATAGTGCATGAAATGAAATAATTTTTCATGTCATATCTGACGAATTACAAAAGTTATTGAAATTAACCCGAACACCACAACTAAGCACAATCCAATAAGTTCCAATCTTGGTGATAGGTGAAAAATACCTATTTCCCATGATCATATTAAGCTTCCCATGCTCCAACTCCTCACTTTCTCTTAGCCCCTACAAATCAGAAGAAATATGGAAAACACATCCTGTGTTAAAGACCCAAGAATGAGAAAGTTGTGTGTGATTAACTTCAAAAATGTAAATAC
Organism: Lactuca sativa; assembly: GCF_002870075.4. Classification (NCBI taxonomy): domain Eukaryota; kingdom Viridiplantae; phylum Streptophyta; class Magnoliopsida; order Asterales; family Asteraceae; genus Lactuca; species Lactuca sativa. Next base: position 136,978,756 of record NC_056626.2, read on the forward strand.
CTGAAGAGGATGCCTTGATCTTACCATCTTTCATGTTCTGAAAGTATTTAGGTCAACATCTCCTCCAATGACCCTTTTCACCACAATGGAAGTAAGCGGCCTCCTTTAGATCATTGATCGCATGGACATTAAAGTTGGGCTTCAACTTTGACCCACTGCTAGATCCTCCAGAATGGGTGGGAAAAGAGCCTTCCTCTTTTTTCATTTTCCAGATCCAATGGTCAGGACAGGAGCATTTGTTGCAGTGGAGAGCATGATTTTTCTTCATCCCTGAATTATAAGTTTGCAAAAAATTATGGAGCTCAATAAGTGTCGTCTCCATATTGTTCAAATGATAGGTCAGAACAAAGTAATCATAACTAGGATGTAATGAGTTAAGGACCATGTAAATGGACAACTCATCATAAAACAGCACATTGAGCCTTTGGAGTTGCTCTATATACCTTTACATATTTTCTATGTGAGGGCAAACAAATTCTCCTTCCTTGAGCTTGCATTCCTTGAAAGCCTTATCCACTTCGAAGTGCTTTTGTCTCATCTTCTTATGGAACTTTCCAACAAGATCGAGAGCGAACTCGTATGGACAGTATTCTTCTTAGAACATGTCCAGTTCAGGTGCCATAGTGGCGACCATGATGAAAGCAACCTTTATGGCATCAAGAGAGCATTTTTTGTATGACGAAATTTCCTAATGAGTAGTGGTGGAATGATCGATTTAGATAATAGGATTCTCAAGGACATATTCCTTGCCTTCATATCAAAGAGTCATCTTCAAGTTCCTTATCATGTCCATGTAGTTGGGACTGCTGAGCTTCTTTTTCGACAAAATCAAGAGTAGAGAGAAGTTTGAGTTGGAGGAACGACTTGAGTAGCAACGAGTTCACTATTTCAAGACATCTATATAAAGAGACATAGCTCTTAGTTAGTGATATAAAACCATAATATTTTAATCCAAAATAAATATTTAAGGCTAGGATCTAAAATACAATTCAGAATAAAGAATATGGATGCCATAATCTAATTGCGAATTTAGCAAGGTAGGTAATACAAATTTACCAATTTCAATCTTGCATGAAACTCCTAGATAGTTTGAGATTCATTGAATTTTATCAATGAAATGTTTAATACCAGATTATGCTCTTCCAATTCGTGAATGGGATGCCGAGGATCACAAATAAGATATGAATAACCATGAAAACCCGCTTGAAAACATCAATGTCATTTATCACCTCAATTTATTGTGCTAGTAAACCACACACGCTCCATTAACAATGATAATTTTCGATTTGTCCATCACTCAACTTTAAATCCCAATTAGTATGTGGGTTGACCACGCACACTCTACTAGCGACATATAATGAGTGATGTGCATTTTCATTGACTATCATACACTTCACATTTTTGTCCTAAAGTAACTAGAGTATGGGATTTATTTAAAAGGTTCCAGTACTTTAATGACATCACATTTTTTAGAGGTTATGTTCTATCAAATCCGTTCGTCTACGACCCTCCACCATACATGGCACCGGTAGGTAAGAGTGGACACCCAATGGCGGTCATTTTATAGGCTGCTTCCTTATACCCCCTTATAGTGTGACTTTGTCAACATGGTGTACTAGTGATTTTACTGATTTGTCTTATAGATGTAATAGATTAATATTTTAATCATATATATATATATATATATATATATATACATATATATATATATATATATATATATATATATATATATATATATATATATATATATATTATAACATGTAATTTAAAACATTTCAAAATACAAGGGTTTAAAATTAATCTTTCGAATTATACAATTAATAATAATTAAATTTAAATTATTTAATCTTTTATCTTAATTAAATAATTCATTAAATAAATTTAAATATTACCAATTAAATAATTTAAAGCTAATCTTAATCCATATCCTTCTAATTTTCGAAAAAGGATAGATTAATCAAGTTTTAATTATTCATACTGTAAATCATATTAAAATAATAATTAAGGAAATTACAAAACCATAGGATAATTATTTATTTTCAAAAATAAGGTGGTGGTGGCTAGGGTTTTGAAAAACCCTAGCCAGGTCGAAATTTAAGTCTTTAGGGTTTAATTTCCATAAACCCTAATTTTGCTCAATTTATTTCAGTGCGTAATCAAATAAAAAAATAAGGCTCTGATATCATTGATGGGTTTTATAGATTATAAAAAATTACATGTGGTGTAATAACACTTAAACCCTTAAGTTCACATGCAACCTAGAAAGGATTTATATTTCCTCTGTTTATAAAAACTAACTACGAATATCAAGAAATCCTAGGAAAGAGGCTATGAAATAAAAATGCACATCAAATTAGTGTTACATACATTTTGACTATTATTGGAAATAATCAAAATAGAATCCTTCTTCAAAACCATGGAAGAGCTAGCACCAAAGGTATGGTACATCTAATGACTTGTACCTAAAACCCTAGTTGCAAGACGACTTCAGGAAAGTGGAGGCTAGAGATAGAAATTTTTTGGCTCTTGAGAGTCTATGGAAGTGGACAAAAAATGAGATGCATAAGGCTCCTATTAATAGCAGGTAAGGAACTCTTCAAACCCTAATTTGAACAATATAATAATATATTTCAAATTTGTAATTATCCAGGCCCATAGTTATCTAATAGGATTATGCTACAACCCTAAAAGATATAGCCAAATTTCAGTTATATCTAGAAGTTTGTAGAAAGCCTATTTTGTTAAACTATTAAACAACTACAACTTCGTCCCTATACTTCCAATTAATTCTCATTAACCTGAAATTAATTCCATCTAATTTCCGATTAATTCTTAATTAATTATTATTATTTAAAATTAATATATTAGTCATATAATATATTAATAAATAATTTTTTACAATTTATTAATCATGTAATAAATTATCATATCAGCCTTTTCCTCCATAAGTCAATCTTTCCAAATACTAGTTTTGAGGGCAACCCAAAAAGGAATTTGCTTCTATTTCAAGAATATACCAATTTACTTATTGGCTTAGACACCCTAATCCAATAGTTTGTCCAGGTGATCTTCCAAGTGTGCCCTCAAAGAGATAGGTGGAGTTTAGGATCTACCTAATCCCTGGTGTTGCCCCGATTTACAAAGCACCATATCGCAATGTAATATCTGAGATGCATGAGTTGTCCTCACAACTACTGGAGTTGTTAGGCCACGGATTTGTTCACCCTATTAGCTCACCTTGGGGAGCACCGATCCTTTTTGTCAAGAATAAGGATGGTTTGCATATTGAGTTCAAGGATTTGGAGATGTTGACGGTGAAAACTATTACCCACTACCATCATATTAGTGTTAGAGAGGATGATATTCAGAAGAGAACTTTCTATACTCATTATGGCCATTTTGAGTTTGTGGTGACGCCTCTTGTGCTCACCAATGCCTTGACAAGAATCATAGACCTCATAAATCGGGTGTATAGGACGATATTCGATCCCTCTATGATTGTTTTATTAATGATATCTTGTTATATTCTTTGACCAACAAACAACATGAGGAGTAGGGGTTGTACGGAAGTAGAGGTTGTACGCCAAGTTCTCCATATATGAGTTTTGGTTGCATGAGATTCAGTTTTTGGCGCATCTTTTCAATTAGAATGGTATTTTGGTTGATCTGGCAAAGATTAACATAGTGATTCATTGGGAAATTTTAAGATCCCCATAAAGGATATAGAGTTTTCTTAGGTTGGTTAGGTACTAAAGGAGGTTCATTCAAGACTTTTCTAAGGTTGTAGTTCCTATTACAAGGTTGACCATGAATGATGTCATTTTTCATTGGGGCTATGAGTTGCATATGCCTTTTGAGACCTTATGTCAGAGGCTATGTTACGTGTTAGTTGTAGCACTACCTAAGGGAATTGCTGATTTTGTTGTGTATTGTTACGCATCTATTTTCCGTTTCAGAGCCGTTTTGATGTTGATGGGATCTTGTAATAGCATTTGCTTCGAGGCAGTTGAACCCTCACAAGGAGAATTATAAAACTAAAGATTTGGAGTTAGTGGATATGGTTTTAGCCCTCAAGATTTGGCGCCATTATCAATATGGTGTCCTCTATACTGTCTACATGGATAATAGGAGTTTGAGACACTTCCTGGAGCAGCAAAATTTGAATATGAGGCAAAGAAGGTGGCTTGACATGTTTTAAGTATTATGACTGTGAGATATTATACCACCTGGGGCAGGCCAATTTCGTGGCCGTTGCATTGAGCTGCAAGACGTTTAGTACTCCCATACGAGACCTATTCTTGTGGATGACCATTATCTTACCACTTTTGGATATAATCGAAGATGCTCGGGCTGAGGGGTTCAAGAGGGGAAACTAGAAAAAGGAAAATATTTTAGGTCGAATTGGTAGATTCGTTACCGACAGTCGAGGGCTTTTGACCCAATGCGGACGAGTTTGGATTTTGGTTTTTAGCGGACTCTGTCAGTAAGTATTAGAGGATGTTTTCTATACATCGCATAAGTCTAGGTTTTCGATACATCGTCGAGCCACCAATATGTATCGAGACTTGTTACTCAATTATTGGTTGCCCTACATGAAGCAGGAGATAACATGGTTTTTCGAGAGATGCGTGACCTGAAGGAAGGTCAAGGTTGAGCACCAGAGACCACACAATAAGTAACAGCCTTTAGAGGTTCCCCTATGGAAAGGGGAGCAAATCACCATGGATTTCATCACCAAGTTATCATTGACGACCAAAGGAATCAATGTTATTTGGGTAATTGCGGTTCGTCTGACCAAGAGTACTCATTTCCTTGCTATTCGGGAGAGCTCCTCGATCGAAAAAATTGCTGACATTTATATTTAAGAGTTGGTGGCTCATTACGCGGTGCATGTTTCGATAGTCTTGGATCAGTGTGTTTTATTTACTTCCAGGTTTTGAAAAACGTTCCATGAGGAGTTGGGTACCAAACTACACTTCAGTATTGCTTATCATTTGCAGAAAGATCACTAGAGCAAGAGGATGATTCAAACTTTCAAGGATATGTTGAGGGCCAACATCATTTGTTTTTGTGGAAGCTAGGACTCCTACCTTCCGTTCGATATGTTTTCGTATAATAAAAACTATCATTCCAGCATTGGCATGCCTCCCTAAATGCTTCTATATTTGAGGAAGTGTCGGACCCCAATTTGTTAAGGAGAGGTTGGATACAGAGTCATGAGGAGTACATAGGTTGTAGTCAAGATGATTGATCTTATTCAACAATATAGAAAAAGATTTCCGACGGATAAAATTCAGAAGAAAGGTTATGTGGGTCGACACTATTCAAAGTTGGAGTTTGACGTCAGGATATGCTACTTCTGAAAGTATCCATTTGGAAGGATACTTTTCAGTTCGGGAAGTAGGGGAAGTTGTGCCCCTGGTTTATCGGTGCATTCCCAGCTGTAGGTAGCGTGGGAAAGGTAGCCAACCAATTGGATCTACCAGAGTAGTTCAGTTAGATTCACAACACTTTTTATATTTCACAGTTAACGAAATGTGTGAAAGATGAGTCTATTGTTGTTCCACTAAATGATATTTATGTAGATGATTGCCGATACTATATTGACCGAAAGGTTGTAATTCTTGATAGGAAGTCGAAGGCCTTTCGCAACAAGGTTGTACTCCTGGTCAAGTTGTAGCAGCGGCTCTAGAAGGGCTTAGAGTGGACTTAGAAGCCGTATACGAATATGCACGAGCACTAAACGAATCTGTTTTTGGTCGAGGATGTCAATGGTGAAATCTAGTTCTAATACGGGAGAGTTGTAACACTTATTCATGGTAAATGATTCATTTATGTATTTGGTCAATTAAAGATGAAAATGACAGATTTTGTGATGGTCACAATGTGATGAAGGATACCTCAAGATGTGACCATCGATGCATAAGCACGCATCCATTTTGTAGGTCACATCATGACGAGTAGGTGGTCATGACTTGACATCCACCTGGGTGTTAACCTTAATTCTATTATTTTTTTCCTAATTTAAGGGAAATAAGGGATATGGTTTGCATACCCTCAGCCTCCATCAACTCCCTTCACCATGAAGAAAATCCTAATCCTCAATTGTTGATTGTGGGCTTTATTTTTTGTGATTTATATCCTTGAAGAAGAAGAGAAGGCGTTTTTGTGTATCATCATAGCTAGTAAGCCTCTCGCTCACCATCTTGAGTTGCCTTAGGAGTGTTGCAAGTCCTCAATTTCATGCCGTTTTAGCTCAAGTATGTTAGATATAGGGTTTTGTCTACTTTTCTCAAAGTTTGAGGAAGTTCGAGTTTGAGGATCTCATAAATTTGGCAACTTTATTAGTTCTTGAGGCTCCTTTATGATCCCTTGTCCCAGATCTAGAGAGTAAGTGAGTTATGAGTCCATACATGAGAGTTGATCTCAATTTTCATTCATTTTGACCTAGCTTTTATTCAAGAAAATGTGTTAGGAATAAAATCCTCTTATATCGATTAGATTCTAACAAGTATAGTATTAGCACGATATGAAAGCAAGAACACAAGATGGATCAATAGGTGTTGAATGATTAAATGACACAACCATAGAAGAACTCTATAAACAATTGCTACTGTAGAGGTGTGCTATGGTGACAAAGAAAAGATCGATCAAAAACCATAGCAACTACGGTGCATGCATGCAATATAAATACTATAACCCTAATAATAAATATGGCTGGGAAGGCCAAAACTGTGTACATAATGGACTAAGTAAACAGCCCAATGACGCAATCTATTATACCCAACAATCTCCCCTTTACGTCAATTGAGGCCCGAACCCTTTGGCCTTTGATTCATTTATGCACCTCGTACACCTTCGGAATCATAGCATAAATTACTTGGTGAACTTCAATGTATCATAGAACCATATCTGAGAAGCACTTGATATCATCTTTCTTGTTGCCTTTGAACTTTCTCACTTGCTCCAAAATGAACTCAAGGAAGGTTATGGTATAGAGATGCTTATTAGAAAAATAGAAGCATCCTTTATGAAAGACTGCTCCAGTTCGTTCGCTAGCAGAATAAACCACAAACCAATCTCCACTGTAAAGTTTCCCTAGCTTCAACTTTTCAAAATCATTAGGAGTTTCCTTAAGAACAGCCAAAGGCTACTTTTGCAGGATCCCAACAACTTCAACATCCATCTCTCCAATCTCATGAATATAGGATTGTATCATGTGCTTGAGATGAGACATGACAGGTTAATACTTTTCTTCGTCCTTCAGCAATATACTGTAAAGAACGAACCAGTCATTTGGGTTAAGGCATGGAAGAATTTCATGAGTAAACTCATAGCAATGGCTGGCTGAACCTCTTGCTACTTTGAACTTGGCGTTCAGAAAGCTATTAGTCTTGATCGTACCTGTAACTTTCACAACGATAATTTTCCTCAATCACTAGGTTTGATATTGTGACTTCATATTCTTTAGATAAAACGAGAAAAGCATATGATATGCTCTTCTGTCTGTGATTGGAGCATTCACCACTTTAACAAAAGAATGAAATCTGAAGGCTTTTGGGAGTCTCGTGTGTTCAGAAGTTCAAACGAAACTACTAGTTCTAACCAATACTGGCTTGGAAGATCAAAAACATCATGTTGGATTCACTTCAAGGTCCACTTGTGGAACAAGAGAATTTTACTCTGGAGAGAAGCATGTGCTTCTTTCTCATCCCTTTCCTTTTCTTCGACTTCACGAATGATTTGTTGGTTCTCATCCATTTCAGCTTCACGAACTTTTCGAGTTTTTAGTTATGCTTCAGTAAGCTCTTCTTCGCTATCATTATCAATACTTGGGTCGTCATGGAAAAAAGTTTCCATGACTTTCGGTTCCTTCTTGACAATAGGCATGACAAGAGCTTTAGGTTCTTTCTTTCATGATCCACCAACCACATTTTCTTTTCTTGATCCACCAGTCACACGTTCTCCCCCTTCTTTCGGATTAAAGGATTGATCAGAAACACCTTCAAGGCGGTGAAACATGGAAAACACTGGCTTTAACTTTTCATCCTGATGCTTTCGCATGGTGATGGTGATCATGGAGTCCCTGGTCTCAATGATATCCGAGAGCATGCCAGTAACATCATTTATATAGGTTCGCATGACTGCCCTCTCGGATAACATATCAATGACCTGTTTCTCCGAAGCTTCAAGTTTGGTACTTAACATCTTGGCTTCCTTTGTCTGGAGAGAGAAAGAATCCTTGAGGTACTTTCGTTTACAAGTTCGTCTTTAAGTTGAGAAAGATGAGACGAGATAGTGGCTTGAAATGATTCATGGTCAGATTTAAGACCAGTCTGAAGGTCTTGGAGTTTTGTCTTTTCAGTCTTGAAGAGAGATCCCAGACTCTTCAATGCTTCATTAGCTGATGTGGTGTTAGACTTGTAGGTGGTTTGGAAGTTCTCCATGAAAGCAGTGGTTTTTCCAATTAGTTTATCGACTTTTTCGGTTGTCGACTTGCAACCCTTAGAAAAATCGGTGACAACTTTATTCTATGTTTCTACCAAAGCAGAATGTTGTTTCATGATTCGCTCAAAGATAGACTGAACAACTGCTTTAGCATATGCGTCAGTAGAAGAAGCTTCGGTAGACAGAAGCAGCTGGTCAATCTTTTCATTTAGGGATTGTAGTTTCCCTTTCGTTACTTGCACCTCATCTTCATTCTCAACTGGATTTGGAAGGGACTGTAAGTAAAACCTCCAAGATCTTCGTCCTCGTCATAACAAAAGATCATATATGGATCATCATGGTAAAAAAGGGAAATAGGAGGTGAAACATGAGTGGAGAAACCTGAAGTTTGAGCCCCCGTATTAGATACGTTGACAGAAACAAAAGGTGGGATGGAGATAGTAGAAGCTACCGTTGAATCAGCAAAGAGAGGGATGGAAAATAAGAATGCTTGTTTGTGGTTGAGAAGAAAATGGTGGAAGCACAGAGGTGATTGTTTGAGAAATTACAATTGGCGGTTGAGATGAAATTGGGGTTGATTGGGTAGTGACAGGAGGTGGACAAGGTGCGATTGTAATTGGAATGGAAGTGTGAGTAGGAGAAGGAGGTGGAGATGGAATTTTATCATTAAGATTTACCTCTTGTTGTGGAAATGGTGGAGGCAAATCACCATGAGTTGAACCCTCAGATTGAGAACGTTCGCTTTCCGATCTTGATGAAGATGAGTTGGGCTGTAAAGTCATCCTTCATAGTGTTTGCTTCTTAGGAGCGGAAGGAGCTGGTTCTTGAGTGTTTCGCTTCTTAGGGTTTGGAGCAAGAGAATATGGATGTTCTAGAACCCCTTTCTTCTTATCTCCCTTCTTGCCTCCATTTTTGGGTTTATTAGCCTCGTCTAAGGATCCTTGCATCCCTGAAGTAAGCTCCCTAGGACCCAAAACAGGTTGCTTCTTGTACTCAGTGATAATTTTGCTAGCCCCAGAAACACACCTATACATTGTCTTCAGAATAGATCCCAGAAATAAAAACTTTGAATCAGCGATGATAATCTTCGTAGTGTGGAAGATGGCTATCAACGACATTAATGAGTCCTCAATCACTATAATATTGAACATGACAATTGCCCGCTGCACTACTATCGTCCAGAAATGTCCGCAAGAGATCTCGTTATGTCGAGACAAAGAATTCATACTCTGCACCAATTGAGCCCACAACACTGAGCCGTAATCAAGGTTAATCCCATGGTAGAGGCCATAAAGGATTGTCATAAACAATTTGCCGGCACAATCCGACCCAACAACTCTCTTAGAAAAAGATTTGAAAAGTAGAGTAAATAAACCATTCGATTTTGGTTGGAGAGAAGATTTCTTGAACTTGGTGATTGTGGTGAGAATTTCTGTATACCCCATGTGATAAAACATCTCGAAGATTTGATCAGTAGAGATAGACTCCAGATTCACCATTCAATCAACATAGTGTAGCCCTAGAAAAGAGGAAAACATAGACTTGGAGACTGAGTGTTTCTTATTATGAACTTCAAAGATGATATTTTCCTCCTCCTTGACATACTTAGTAGATGAGAAGGCCTTCGACAACAAGGACATAGGAAGATACTCAACCTTGGTTAAGGCGTTAACCAAAGGTGAATACTTCAAGCACTCGACAAAGGGAAGCATGTACGCGTCATACTTGAACGGAGCTAAGTCGAGGATCAAGTTCTGGTTGGGCTTGATGGTGAGAAAAGAAGACTGAGCAGTGTGATCTTGAACAGATGATGATTCGGCCATTGTTGTAGGTTCTTGGAGAAGATGAACAGTAAGAGAGAAATCACCTTTTAGGGTTCTTGATAATTTTGGAAGTGGTAAATATTAACTTAATAATCGATAACCCCTTTTTATACAATTGCCCAAGAGAGAGAAAATTGAATCGTCAATCACGTAAAAATCACGTAAACAACACCTAAAAACACGTGATTTGACAACTGTTCCTCCAAAAATTGTGGCAGGCGGCATAACGATTTGTGACGTTTCAAATTCACACACCTTTTGTTTGCAATATTATCCAATTCTACGCCTCTTCAAATTTTGCCCTAACGCTTCATATTCCAAGTAAATAATCTGATCACCTTTTTCCTTTTGAAATACAAGAACACCATAGCATCGAGAAGTGAAACTGTGAATCTGATAAATACCATAAGTACAACTAACTAGATTTTTGGAAAATCATAAAGATCCTCGTGCAAGATTGTGCCAAAGAAAAAGAAATAAAACAAGTTACATCTGTGGGATTTAAGTGATGTCATTAGAGATATGAAACTGTAGATCCCGGGCACAAATCGCTTTCTTCAAAGACAAGAGAGACTAAGAAATGCTTGTGTGGTTTCCCGCTGAAGTATGATCAGTTGTTTGTTAAGAAACATTGAAAGACATCTTTTAATTACGGATTTAAGGGTGATTTTCGCTTCAATAAAACTATGAAACTTGACATAAGTTTGAAAGTTGGTTGAAGTACTTGTGTGGCCAGTGTAGCCAAAAACATCAAGTATGTTTGATAATTTTGTAGTGACTTGGGAAAATTTTAGAAATCTCAAAAACAAAAACGAAACAGGATCTTTTGGAAAGAAATGTCTTAGTTTTAGAACATTCCATAAAGGTCTAACAAAAATAAAAGAGATTTCGTGCTACAAACCATAATGGCTTTCATTAGTTCATGGGTGAAAAGCTAGAACTTTCAATGGTTCACCATCAATTCATTGTGGTAAAACAAAACTAAGATCATTAACACAGATGTTGTGTAACCATAAACCTCAATGGTAAATGCTAAGAGTCTCAAGGGTTACATTAATGAAAAACAAATGAATGGAGAAAAGTGTTGAGGTGGTATAAGAAACGAGAGTACCTCTGCTATGCGAAAGTGACCAAGCAGACAACTCTTAAAAATGTGACAAGAGTAAGGTAGCTCATGACTAATGTGAATTTAGCAGCTTGATTTGGAAGAAACAATTTGTATATATCAAATCAGTAAGGCTTCGCACAAAGTCGTTGAGACTTTAGACAACATACATCAGCATGCATCTAGGGACACTTAGCTAGTACATAGATAAAGAAGTTTATACCTGCTCCATCAAGCCAATTAGAGTAACTCTAGATATTTGTTGTCACAAGTTTTGCTATTATCTATTTTTGGTATGTTCATTTTTTGTGAGAAAGAAAAGAAATAAAACTAAACACAAAGCAAAATATTTTTGTTATCCTTAATTTTATGAAAAATAACTAAAAAAAATAGAAAGGCAAGTAAAATATTTTTGGATTGTGGTTTTTCTGAAAAAAAATATATAAACAGAAATTGTAGATATGCTTAAACGAAAAAGTAGATATAATGTACAAAAAGGATACAGGAGTTCCAAACTAACAAGAAATTTGATTAATTAACCGAGAGTTCGCTTATAGAGAATGAGTGAAGCGAATTAGAATGAGAGTTCAGTCCATTTTGTGTCTCGAGATAATCGAAAACTAAATAGAGCGACCGTTCACCTCATTTCGCTTTACAAATACTTACAAGGCTAAAACGAAGGTAATTCTCATGAAAGATAAGGTGGTTTTGGAACAGATTCAACTTCCATCATTCCTAAGCCTTGGAGTATTCTATTAAATGATGCTTCAAGAAAGGCTTTCATGAATATGTCAGCTAGTTGATCAGAGGATCGTATGAAGTGTATTTCAACGTTGCTAACTTCTATGTGATCCTTGATGAGGTGATACCTCAGTGCAATGTGTTTTGTCTTTGAGTGTTGCAACGGATTATGACAGATGTGTATAGCACTTTCAGAATCACAATATAGAGGGATTCATTTCATGTTTAGGCCGTAGTGTCTTAATTTTCTTTGAATCCAAATGACATGTGAAGCACAAGATGCAGCAACTATATACTCAGTTTCAGCTGTAGATAAGGATACACATGTTTGTTTCTTGGACTGCCAACTGAGGAGTTTGCCATCGAGAAATTGACACTCGCTGGTTGTGCTTTTCTATCTAAACCACATCCTCCAAGATTAGCATCTGAGAATGGTTGAACGAAGAACCCTGATTTTGCTGGATACCACATGCCATGAGATGAGGTTCGGTTCAGGTATCTAAAGATGTTCTTGACTGCCACCATGTGAGGTTCATGTGGATTTGCCTGGAACGTAGCACAATAACAAACGTAAAACATAATGTCTGGTCTACTAGCTTTTAGATACATCAATGACCCTATCATCTGACAATACAAAATCATATCAGTAACTGGTTTTTCCAGAGATGGTGTTAGTTTCATTCTGAATGCCATTTGAACTTTCACTCTTGAATCTCCCATCATTCCAAACTTTGCTAGTTAGGTTTTGGTATAAGCCTCCTGATTTATGAAAATGCCTTCTGGTCCTTGTCTAATATTCAGTCCAAGGAAAAAGTTAATTGGACCCATTGAACTCATCTCAAATTTATTTTCCATCAACTTGCGAAACTCACCTGTTAAGCTAGGATTCGTAGAACCGAAGATAATGTCATCAACATAAATTTGGACGATTATTAGGTGGTCACCTTGTTTCTTGAGAAAGAAGGTTGGGTCAACCGAAGCTTGTTTGAATTTTGACATTTTGAGAAAGAGAGTTAGGGTTTCATACCAGGCTCTAGGCACGTGCTTTAGACCATAAACTGTTTTGTCCAAAATGTAGCAGTGATTAGGAAATTTATCGTTCACAAAACCCGGTGGTTGGTCGACATATACAGTCTCTTCCAGTTCTTCATTCAGGAAAGCACACTTGACGTCCATTTGAAGCACCTCAAAATTCTTATGTGCTGCATATGCCAGAAAGATACGAATACATTCTAACCATGCTACTGGAGCGAAGGTTTCTTCATAGTCGATTCCTTCTTCCTGACAATGTCCTTTGACTACTAGGCTCACTTCATTTCTTATCACATTGCCTTCTTTATCCACCTTATTGAGAAACACCCATTTAAAACCATCAACTGATGCATCTGGTGGAGTTGATATTAATCTCCAGACATTGTTTCGGTCAAACTCATTGAGTTCATCTTACATCACTTAAACCCAATCCAAATGATCAAGAGTTGTGTTGACGGTTTTGGGTTCAACCTTAGAAACGAATAAGTTGAACATACAAAAATCCACCTTAGAGAATAATGCATTTTGCTTTGCTTTAACTGAGATCGTGTGAGGACACCAGCAGATGATTCACCAGTGACTTGAACTTCTGGGTGATCTCTGGTCGATTTCAATAGTGGAGGATAATTTGGATTATAAGAAGGATCCAGTTCAACATTTACTTATTCGAATTCAAACTATACATCCGAATCATCGTTTGCTTCTTTTTTCTCCCCCTCGAATGATGATGATTCTTCGCCCTCAGTTTCAGAGTGCCCCCCCTCAACTGGATGTTCATCGGTTGTAACATCTTGTGTTCGGGTATGTTAATTTAATTATTTATTTATTGTTTTATTGAGGAACTCGACGATTTGATGCCTCAACTCATCGAGTAGAGTTTGGTCTATTGGCGCATTTTCACGAACGGACTTGACGAGTCGGGACCCGACTCGCCGAGTCGGTGCTGATTAGGAAAACCCTAATCCCCAGGTTTGGGAGCCTATTTAAAGACCTTTATGGCCTTCATTTGTGGCCACCTTGTTCGAGAGAAACCCTAGAGAGCTGAGATAGTGAGTTTGAGGGCAAGAGGAGGCCATTTCTTCATCTTTTTGTGTGGTTTTACTTGAAGGAAGAGAGGAGCACAAATCTAGAGTGTGAAGGGGACTGGATCTGAGCTAATCATATCATCATATCATGATTTAAGGGTTTTTACCCACATTTTATGGGAGATCTAGTGAGTATGAGGTCCTCTTTGGGATTAGGACATCAGATCTGGACCATGAGAGGTCCCTAGAGTCATTACCTTCTAGCTTTTTGTAAGAAAATAAGCAATTAGAGACTAGGTTGCCATTTCAAGTATTATTTCTCCATTTGAGACTTGAATTGGGTTGAATGCATGTAAAGGTTCCACCTTTACGTGACTTTTGAGTGCTTAAGGGTTAGATCTATGATTTGGCTAAGCAGATCTGACCTCAGGAGGTCGTATGAGCAAGTCCATGGAGGAAACTCGCCGAGTCCATATGTAGACTCGACGAGTTGAAATGGGTTGCCCCGGTGTTTGACTCCAGTGGTGACCCGGTGAGTTGAGGGGTGACTTAGTGAGTCGAGTGAAGCTTAGAAAGGGAAGAGTCTCTGGGGACGATGGGACTCGCCGATTTGTCGTATGCACTCGGCGAGTCTGGTCAAAATGGACAGTTGACTTTTAGGTTGACTTTTAGGGTTTGTCAACAAATGTGCCATGGGCCTATAGAGAGGTAGAATGGTCTTTTAGCCTTCTAGGGTTTTGCATGAGGGAATATCCAAATTGTGAAGAGACATTTATTTATTGAAATTTATCATTGTGAGTAGGCGGATGCTAGGGCAATATTTTGATATCGAGATTTTACCGAGATTCCCGAGGTGAGTCTTCTCATTATACATTACATAGACTGGTAATCAAAGCTATGTGACAGTGTTCCTTGTATGCTATTTATGTGTTGTGATTCAATGTGATATGTGATATGCATGATTCAGAGTTTATAGAGTTAGGACCAGTCGGTCCACAGAGTTATGGGACCAAGAGGGTCCCACAGAGCTATTTGACCAGAGGGTCATCCGAGTTACAGCCTTGAGTGGCTGATATGTGTTTATGTGGTATTTTGGGGAACTCACTAAGAATTTATGCTTACAGTGTTTTGTATATGTGTTTCAGCTACTAGTGATGATCGTGGGAAGGCGCCGGCATGATCCGTACGCACTCATGGAGCTGTTGTTATATGATTTTGGGATTTGTTTTTCTATGATGACAGTGGATACATTATGTTTATTATTATTTTATGAATGAAAGTATGTTTTAAAATTGTGAAATTTTTTTGAAAATTTGGGTGTTACAAGTTGGTATCAGAGCCTTGGTTTGAGGGATTCGGGTGCACCTTCAAGCGTATCTGCACTCAAACTGAGGATTTGATGGATTTTCAAAATAAAATTCACAAAATTTTTCTCCAAATTAAAAAGTTTTCGAAAGAGCAAAGTAGTGCAGTGTGTACGATCAGCCAACGCTCGAACGATGATTTCCCAAAATACTCTTACATTATGAGTTATTAGATTTGTTATGATATGATATGTATGCTAGAGTAGGCTAGGTATTCTTATTAGGACTAGAGTGGCCTGATTTGTGATGCCTTACCCTAGGGATTTTGCTGCTAGGAGATGCTTAAGAGTGAATAGCTAGCAGCGATGAGCTTATGAGAGATCTGCTAGACAGTAGACTATCTATGGAGAGGGTAGAGTAGTTGGGACATAAGATCCTAGATGGAGGACTTGGGGTGAATATTGATGCGGTGTGGAGGGTAGTATTGGGCCCGTACAACCGAAGACACTGGATCAGTGCACAACCCAAATAAGAATCCTTAGGGTACCAAGGATCAAGTAGGAATTGGATATCGGAGTGTGTGTACACTCAAGCAAGTCTCTAGTATCTTGTGTTGTATTTTAGAGAGACATCATGGTTTGGACGCGCCACAGGCCAGGGACTAGCGATGGGGGTGTGAGCGATGAGGAGTTCCGCCAGATGATTAATGATGAGGTGGCTGCGGCCATCCGCGCCGATATTCTAGAGATTTTCTGGTCTATCAAGACCACACTGATTGAGACTTTTGATGAGCGGTATGCTGCTCTTACTGATGTTGTTGTTGCTACAGCCACTGTAGCCGTTGGTGCTGCCAAACCGCAGGGCGTAACACATTTTTGTACTAGGAGTTCAGCAACACGAAGCCAACAGAGTTTGATGGGACTCAGGATCCGATAGCCGCGATGAGGTGGATCTCTTACTTTGAGGGGTGCTTCTACACATGTTCATGTACGGAGCATCTGAGGGTACGGTTCGCTTTGATCCAGCTTCGCTTGGGAGTGAAGGACTGGTGGAAGTTTGTGACAGCACACTTCACTTCTGCAGAGCTTGTTGCGGTGACCTGGGAGAGGTTCACCACTATGTTTCGAGATGAGTATGTTCCCCCGGTGGAAAGGGAACGTTTAACCCAAGAGTTTCTGACCCTCAACCAGGGTACCGAGTCTATTATAGTGATCACCAGGATGTTTCATAAAAGGGCGATGTTCTGCCCTGAGCACGTGTCTTCCGAGCAGTCACGCATGAGCAGATATTTGAGTATTTTGAGGAGAGACATCTGCGAGTTTGTGGTGATCTCGACATACCGGACATTTGCCGAGCTTCAGGAAAATTCCCGGAAGAGGGAGATTGAGCTAGAGACTCAGGCCAGGGAGGAGGCGGAGTCTCAAGGAGAGATCGGCGACCGAAACAGTCCCAGTCGGCTGCCAAGCGGGCTAAGCCCACCGATTTGCGATCAGGGAACCAGAAGGGCCGCACTTGTGGCAAGTGCGGCAAGAGTCATGAGGGGGTGTGCAGAGCAGGGTCTTGCTACAAGTGTGACAAGGAGGGGCACATGGCCAAGGATGGTCCCAAGGGGTTGCAGTTTGTTTTCACTACAACCAGACCGGACACTGGAAGGCCGAGTGTTTCCACTTACGAGGGTCGGCTCAAGGAGCTTCTCAAGGATCTGTCCGTACTGCTATTCGAGCTACGGAGAGCCGGAAGGTGAAGGCGGAGGCGCCGAAGGCTCGCGGGATGGCCTTCCAGTTGACAGCGTAGGAGGTCCGCGCAGCACCCGATGTTGTGGCTGGTATGTATTCTTTCATCTGCTTATTTTGAGTTTGTGGTGTTATGCTTATATTGTGATATGCATAGGTACATTTCTTATGTGTTCTGTACCTACTTTGGTGTTATTTGACTCGGATTCGAGTCAGTCTTTTGTGTCGTTAGCCTTTAGTCAGCACATCGGTATTCGTCGAGAGGCGTTGAGTCGACCATTGCGAGTTTTTATAGCTGACAAGAGAACAGTATATGCCACTAATGTGATTCGCGGATGTGTACTCGAGATCTTCGGCGTTGAGTTTTCGATTGATTTGGTCCCGATTGCTATGGGAGATGTCTGTGTCATCATGGGCATGTACTGGATGAGCAGATTTGGAGCGGTTATCGACTGCGAGCGACAGTTGGTGACCATACGAGACACTACAGGGGGTATTCTTACGGTTTATGGCGAGGGTTCCGTTCTGGGTCAACATTTTGTTCAGCCTCGAGGGCAAGGCAGAGTCTACAGCATGGCTGTAGTGGGTTTGTGGCTTATGTGGTGGATACGAGGGTAGGTCCAGAGAAACCAAGTTCGGTCAATGAGGTTCCGATAGTGTGATTTACCAGATGTTTTCCTCGAGGAGTTGCTGGGTGTGCCTCCCGAGAGGCAGGTGGAGTTCCGTATCGATTTGGTTCCGGGGGCAGCGCCTATTGCCAAGGCGCCCTATCGCCTTGCACCTCCAGAGATGCAGGAGTTATCTTTGCAACTTTAGGAGCTGCTAGGAAAAGGGATTATATGGCCAAGTAGCTCGCCGTGGGGAGCGCCGATCCTTTTTTTCAAGAAAAAGGATGGTTCACACCGGATGTGCATTGATTACCGGGAGTTGAACAAGCTGACGGTCAAGAACGTTACCCCTTACCAAGATTGATTTGAGGTCTGGATATCATCATATGAGGGTGCGTGATGAGGATATCCATAAGACATCGTTCAAGACTCGTTATGGGCATTATGAGTTCATGATGATGCCTTTCGGGCTCAGCAATGCACCGACGGCGTTCATGGATCTCATGAACAAGGTGTGCAGGCCAATGTTGGATCGTTCGATGATCGTCTTCATTGTTGATATATTGGTGTATTCGAGATCCAGAGAGCAGCATGAGGAGCATTTGAGGGAGGTCCTCGGAGTTCTGAGATTGGAGAGGCTTTACACCAAATTCTCCAAGTGCGATTTCTGGTTACAAGAGGTCCAATTTCTAGGAAACCTCATTACCCAGAATGGGATATTGGTCGAGCCGGCCAAGATTGAGGCTGTGATGAGTTGGAAGGTGCCGAGATCCCCTTCGGAGATCAGGAGTTTCCTGGTGTTGGCTGGTTATTATCGGAGATTCATCCAGGATTTCTCCAGGATTGTTGTTCCTTTCACCAGACTAACCCGGAAGGGCATGACTTTCAGTTGGGGCCCAGAGCAGCATGCCTCATTCGAAACACTTCGCTAGAGATTGTGCGAAGCCTCAGTGTTGGCCCTTCCAGAGGGAATGGAGGACTTTGTGGTATATTGTGACGGGTCGATATCTGGATTGGGTGTGGTGCTGATGCAGAGAGGGCATGTGATACCACACGCATCGACGCAGCTGAAGCCTCATGAGACGAGGTATCCTACTCACGATTTGTAGTAGGGGGCTGTGGTGTTCACCCTCAAGATCTAACGTCACTATTTTTATGGGGTTTGATGTACCATATACATGAACCACAAGAGCTTGAAGTATCTGATGGATCAGCCCAACCTGAACATGCGTCAGAGGAGATGGTTGGATGTGGTAAAGGATTGTGAGTGTGAGATCCTGTACCACCCGGGCAAGGCTAACGTGGTACCCGATGCCTTGAGTCGTAGGGCAGAGAGTGACCCTTTGCAAGATGTTTGTTTGAGGTTGACAGTGATGACTCCGGTGTTGGACACCATTCGGGAGGCCCAGGTAGAGTTCATGAGACCGGAGAACCGTAAGCGAGAGCGGGTGATTGGATAGATATCTAAGTTCATTGCCGATAGTCGGGGGCTTATGACATTCCAGAGTCGGATTTGGGTGCCATTTGAGGGCCGAGCATGCACCATTTTGATTGACGAGGTGCACAGGTCGAGGTTTTCGATCCATCCCGGGGCCACTAAGAGGTATTTAGACCTGAAAAGAGACTATTGGTGGCCCTATATGAAGAGGGATGTGGCGTGGTTTGTAGAGAGGTGCTTGACCTGTCGCAGTGTTAAGGCTGAGCACTAGTGTCCACATGGCAAGTTACAACCGCTTGAGGTTCCCCAGTGGAAGTGGGAACATATTTCCATGGATTTTATCACCAAATTGCCGTGGACTGCGTGAGGCGTCGATGCAATTTGGGTGATCATCGACCGGCTGACCAAGAGCGCCCATTTTGTTGCTATCAGAGAGAGCTCTTCCACGGAGAGGCTAGCAAAGGTGTATGTGAGGGAGGTGGTATCACGACATCGTGTACCAATCTCGATTGTGTCAGATCGAGATGTGCATTTCACTTCCAGATTCTAGAAGAAGTTCCATGAGGAGTTGGGTACTAGGCTGCATTTCATTACCGCTTATCACCCGCAGACGGACGGACAGAGTGAGCGGTTCAGACGCTCGAGGACATGCTTCGGGTATGTGTGTTGGATTTCGGAGGGAGTTGGGACACATATCTGTCTTTAGCTGAGTTTTCCTATAACAACAGCTACCATTCGAGCATTGATATGCCTCCCTTCGAGTTGTTGTATGGGAGGAAGTGTCGAAGTCCCATCTGTTGGGGAGAGGTAGGACAACGAGTGATGGGTAGCACGGAGAGAGTGCTTTAGACGACTGAGCAGATACAATAGGTCAGGCAGAGTTTGCTGACGGCTCAAAGTAATCAGAAGAGCTACGCGGATAGGCGTCGCTCAAAGCTCGAGTTCCATAGTTGGTGATTTCGTTCTCTTGAAGGTGTCAGCTTGGAAAGGTGTGATCCGGTTCATGAAGAGAGGCAAGTTGGGGCCTTGGTATATTGGTCCATTCTGGGTGATTGTGAGGGTACGCAGGGTAGCGTATCATTTGGAGTTACCTGCGGAGTTGAGACAGATTCGTGATACCTTCCACGTGTCTCAGTTGAGGAAGTGTATTGCCGATGAATCGGTGGTGGTACCGTTAGAGGATATTCAGGTGGATGCGAGCTTGAATTATGTTGAAAGGCCAATTGTGATTCGGGATCGTAGAATCAAGGTTTTGAGAAACAAGGAGGTGTCCTTGGTGCAGGTTCAGTGGCAGCATCGGAAGGGGTCCAAGCTCATATGGGAACCAGATATTGAGATGCGTGAGCAGTATCCAGAGTTATTTGTAGAGCGAGACTTCGAGCGCGAGGTGTGATTCTAGTGGAGGAGAATTGTAGAATTTTGAGTTCGGGTATATCAATTTAAGTAATTATTTATTGATTTATTGAGGAACTCGACGAGTTGATGCCTCAACTCGTCGAGTAGAGTCTGATCTATTGGCGCATTTTCGTGTATGGACTCGACGAGTCGGGACCCGACTTGACGAGTCGGTGCTGATTAGGAAAACCATAATCCCCGGGTTTGGGAGAATATTTAAAGAACTTTATGGCCTTCATTTGTGGCCACCTTGTTCCAGAGAAACCCTAGAGAGCTGAGATAGTGAGTTTAAGGGAAGGAGGAAGCCATTTCTTCATCTTGTTGTGTGGTTTAACTTGAAGGAAGAGAGGAGCACAAATCTAGAGTGTGAAGGGGACTGGATCTGAGCTAATCATCCCGTGATATCATCTTTGGAGTTATAATCCTTTCCATTTCATATTATATTGATGGACTTCTAGATTTTAGGGTTTTTATCCTCATTTTATGGGAGATCTAGTGAATATGAGGTCCTCTTTGGGATTATGACATTAGATCTAGACCATGAGAGGTCCCTAGAGTTATTACCTTCTAGATTTTTTCAAGAAAATAAGCAATTGGAGACTAGGTTGCCATTTCTAGTATTATTTCTCCATTTGAGGTTTGAATTGGTTTGCATGCACGTAAAGGTTGCACCTTTACGTGACTTTTGAGTGTTTAAGGGTTAGATCTATGATTTGGCTAAGCAGATCTGACCTCAGGAGGTCGTATGAGCAAGTCCATGGAGGAAACTCACCGACTCCATATGTAGACTCGACGAGTCGGACCGGGTTGCCTAGGGGTCTGACTCCAGTGGTGACCCAGTGAGTTGAGGGGTGACTCAGTGAGTCGAGTGACGCTTAGAAAGGGAAGACTCTGTGGGGACGATGGGACTCACCGAGTCGTCGTATGCACTCGGCGAGTCTGGTTAAAATGGACAATTGACTTTTGGGTTGACTTCTAGGGTTTGTCAACAAATGGGTTTTGGGCACGTAGAGAGGTAGAATGGATTCTAGGGATTTGCATGAGAGAATATCCAGATTGTGAAGAGACGTTTATTTACTGAAATTTATCATTATGACTAGGCGGACGCTAGGGCAGTATTTTGATATCGAGATTTTACCGAGATTCCCGAGGTGAGTCTTCTCACTATACATTACCTAGAGTGGTAATCAGAGCTATGTGACAGTGTACCTTGTATGCTATTTATGTGTTGTGATTCAATGTGATATGTGATATGCATGATTTAGACTTTATAGAGTTAGGACCAGTGGGTCCACAGAGTTATGGGACCAAGAGGGTCCCACAAAGCTATTCGACCAGAGGGTCATCAGAGTTACAGCCTTGAGTGGCTGATATGTGTTTATGTGGTATTTTGGGGAACTCACTAACCATTTATGCTTACAGAGTTTTGTGTATGTGTTTCAGGTACTAGTGATGATTGCGGGAAGGCGCCGACATGATCTGTACACACTCATGGAGCTTTTTTTATATGATTCTGGGATATGTTTTTCTATGATGACAGTAGATACATTATGTGTATTATTATTTATGAATGAAAGTATGTTTTAAAATTGTGAAATTTTTTTCGAAAATTTGGGTCTTACATGGGTAATGCTTGGAGATGGATTCTCCTCCTCAAAAGGCACATTATGTTTAGAAGACGAAGACGAACCCTCCCCTGCAATGGTGTGTTTTTTTTGTTGTTTCGCTTGAATTTGGAGGTTCATTCGAACTAGGAGGTTTGTTGGAACTAGGAGGTTCGTTTTCCATATCTTTGACAACATCGTCGATGATTTTATTGAATTCATTTTCTTTATTGTCTGCTACTTTAGATTTAGAGGAAATGCCTTTTTCTGGTTCATCAAAGAGAAGCATAAACTCATCATATAGAGTTGAGATAGGAACCATTACTGGACTTGACTTTGGAAAGATCTCCTTTGATAGACTCTTGCTTTGCTGAACTTTCTTCAAATGGTTATCATCAAAATGTGACATAGTAGGTCCCCTCTATCTTCTTTGTGCGTTTGTTGAGAACCCTAAATGCCTTGGAATTCAGCGAATACGCCAAAAATATACCTTTATCAGCTTTTGCATCGAATTTGTTCCGGTTTTCAATGGAATTGAAGATGAAACACCTGGAACCAAATACATGAAAAAACTTAACGTTAGGTTTGCGATTGTTAATGATTTCATATGTAGTAAGAGAAAATCACTTGTTTCGAAAGGATCTATTTTGGGTAAAGCATGTAGTTGCAATAGCATCAGCCCAGAAATACAAAGGGAGCGAAGCAAAGGTAAGCATTGTTCAAGCAGCTTCACACAAGGAACAGTTTCGTCTTTCAACTACACCATTATGTTGTGGGGTAAAAATAGCAGAAAAATTGTGTGTGACTCCTTTATTATCCAGAAATTCTTCGAAGTCTTGAGTTTTAAATTCCATCCCATTATCGCTGCGAATATTGCGAACCAACTTTCGCAGTTGAAGCTCAACTTTATTTATAAAATTCTTGAGTGTAGGAGTTGCCTCAGATTTCTGTTTAAGAAAGAACAATCACATAAAACGTAAACAATCATCAATTATAACAAGAATATACTTACTACCACCGGCGTTTTCGGTTGCAGAAGGTCCACAAAGGTCTGTGTGTAGAAGTTCTAAAGATTTGATGATTTTTGTGATTACTCGAGGGGGTGGCTTTTCCTACTTTGCTTCCCCATTTCACATGCTGCACATAAATGTTCCTTATCGAACTTTAATAGAGGAAGCCCTCGTACATGATCACCAAGCACAAGCTTGTTGATATCCTTGAAATTTTGGTGCGAAAGTCGTCTTTTCCATAAACAACTATCATCAGAGTGAGCTTTTGTTAGCAGGAAGATTGCACGTTTTCCTCTTATCGGTTTCAAATTTAGAGGATACATTTTGCCTTTCCTAGGAGACTTCAAAGGAACAACTTTTGTTTCCTTCTCTATAATCTTAGAACCTTCATCATCAAAGCATACTTTCAAGCCTGTTCCCACAACCAATTAAGAAACACTAGGTTGTGTTGTAATCCTTCCACATAAGCCACCTTTCGTATTGAGAAATATCTATTCGATATCATTCCATAGCCTTTGATCGTTCCAAACGAGTTGTTTCCATACTTTAAATTTCCCCCATTTTGAGAAGACAAAACTCCCTCAACTTTTCCTTTCTTCCTGTCATGTGACGTGAGCAGCCACTATCAATCTACCATTCGTTGTCGAACTGCTCGTCACGTATAACCTGTTGGATAAGGTGTCTAAGTCCATAACTTATTTGGTATATACTTGACCCGACCGGCATGGTCCATTTGGGTTGCATCTCATCCAAACTATTATGGATAATTTTATGAGAGTTATACACATATGTTTATTAATATATTATGAGTTATAATATATTAATATGAAGTTACGTTATTTAATTAGTTTTAGTCTTAAATTAATTATGGATTAATTTAGAGATTAAAAGGAATACTAATTAAATTATGGGCTATTTGTTTTATATAGTGTGGGCTAATACTCATTTGTTAATGGGCTAGGCTTATGTGGAAGTCCATGGATGATCCATGGAGCTTTTAACCCATGGATCCTTGGAATAGGAAAAGACATGGGTTATTAGGGTTTCACCCTAACCATGCATACTATATAAGCATGCTTATGGAGCATGAAAAAGAGCCTAAGATAGCCTAAGAGAAAGCTAGTGTTCTAGTGTGTGTGTGCATGTGTGTGGCCGAAAATACAAGAGTGTGTATACTCTCTCAAAGTTTTCCAAGAGTTTGTGGTGTTTGTGATTCCATTTGAGGCATTCACACTATTGGTGCTTGGCCCTCAAACTCCTAAGAACCCAACACAACAAAGGTATGTAATCTCTTCTAACTCTTTTATGTTGAAATGTTCCCCATGCCATGTTAGATAGGTTATAAACCTTGGAAAATTATTATTTTGCATGTATTTAGACAAACATAGATCCAAGGTTATTAGGGTTGCATGCACACTTAGGAAGTGTTAGATTGCTCAAAACCCAACAGTGGTATCAGAGCCTAGGCTTGCTTGTTTGATACTTGATGCAAAATAGTGAAAAAAAGTCGAAATCGTTGCTGTCTGCATGCTAGACTCGCCGAGTCCATTGGGGGGACTCGCCGAGTCCAAGGCAAACTTCAACCTACTCGACGAGTCCGTTCGTGCACTCGGCGAGTAGGATCGAAAGAATGCAGAATCTCGACTTTTGCTGCTGGAAATGGACTGGAAACATTACCCTAAATTGTTTTGGTGTTGTAAAACTTATTTTAGTTGGTGTAATGGTTGTTCTAATCCATTTACAATAGCATATATCAAAAATCCATGATTTTATGTGTTCATATAAATTCTTGAATTTTTGATGATCATGTTCATGTTCTTATGAATTTAGAAAATGATAGGAATTATTTGCTGAATTGTTTAGAATTAATTCTTAATCATTTATGTGTTTTAATGGAGTCCATAATTTGTCCTCAAGTTATGGATTACCAAAGGTCACTTTCATTTAACACACACTTAAAACACATAAGTTACATGAAAATGAAGAGTCTTCAATTTTATGAACCTTTAATTCATAAGTTATGAAATGAAGAGTTTTGCAAAGTTACAAAACTTGTCCTCAAGTTTTGGAATTTGTAAAGTTTCACACACTTTAATAAACTTTAATTCCAAACCTTAGAGTTTTAATAGTTAAAATTCAACCCTTATACTATTTATAACATTAATGGTTAATTATTATATATATGTATAAGAATAAGTCGTTTTACCGTTAGTAGGCCTCATTCACGAAGCCGGTCTATAAGGTGGGTATAAGGTTGTTGCCTATAAAATGGCGACTTAATGGGTGTATACTCTCACCCACCGCTTGCTTGATCGGTGGAGGGTCGTTAGCCGAACGGGTAGAACAACGACTTTAAATCCTCATTAAAAGTATAATGAATATTATAAAATAACTAAACTCTTTTAATTCCCAATCTTAGTTATTTTAGGAAAATGTGAACATGGTGCTAATCCATGGAATTCACACTTTGTACCTTACCAAGTCGTTAGTGGAGCGTGTGTGGTTAACCGGCACACTAATTAGACTAGTAAGGATCACGAAGGGTAACTTAATGTTGTCATAGATCAATGGAGCGTGTGTGGTTAACCGGCACATTGATTAGGTGATAATATTAGGAGTACCAAGTGAGTTAGCATGGTTATTCACACCTTGTTTTGTGATCCTCGGCATCCCAGTCACAAAACTTGAAGGGCACAATCGAGATTGAAACATGCCATTGAAAAGTTCAATGAATCTCAAAAGAATCTAGGAATTTCAAATCCAATTAAACCTAATTAATCATTTCGTTTTCATGGTGGAAATTGGTGAATCGTCATTCGCCTACCTTTCAAATATATTATTACTTAGATTACGGCATCCCTCTTCTAAGTGTAATATATTGTGATTGGATCCTAGCCTTAATATTACATTTGGGTGTCTTATTAAGGATCCTAAATATCTAATCTAAACTTACTTTCTTCTCAAAGATGTCTTCCAACACTAATGCTTCAGGCTCTAACCCAACTGGTTCTTTCTCTCTCATGAATCTTTGTGGGAGGGTCATCTTTGATGGTTCCAACTTCATGGATTGGATTAGGAACATCAGGATGGTTACTCGTTACGAGGACAAGGAATATGTCCTCGATAAGGAGTTAAAAGAACTTGATGAGTCTACTGCTACTCCTGAGGAGATCGCTGAATTCAGGACTCATGAGAGAGATGCTACTAAGGTGGCATGTATCATGATGGCCACGATGACAGCCGAGCTCCAAAAGTCATATGAAGATTTCTACCCTTTTGAGATGCACCAAGACTTGATGGAAAGGTACCATCAGAGTGCTCGTCAGGAGCGGTATGAAATAATCTCCTCCATAATAACTACCCGCATGAAGGACGGTGAATCCGTCACGGGCCACATGCAAAAGATGCAAAGGTATGTGGACCGTTTGCTGAAGCTGAATGTTAACATCCCCGAGGAGTTAGCAATTGACATCATTTTGCACTCCTTGCCTTCTTGTTATGATCATTTTCGAATGACATATCATATGAACAAGGAGGAAGTTACCCTCAGCAAGCTTCAAGGACTCTTGAAGACCGTTGAAACCGGTCTTAAGGGTAAAGCGGTTGTTACCTCTACTACTCCTACTCCAACTTCTACCCCTGTTTTAGCTATTGGGCAAGGCAAAGGGAAAAAGAGGAAGCACCCTTCGAAGGGTACCAAGGGAAAGTCTCTTGAAGGCTCCTCATCCAAGACTAAGAATGGTTCTGTCACTCCTTCTGCCATTCCTAGGGATGCTGAATGCTTTTATTGCCATGAAAAGGCACACTGGAAGCGAAACTGCCCTAAGTACTTGCAGGATCTAAAGGATGGGAAAGTGAAACCCACCTATGCAGGTATTTACACTATATTGTCTAATTACTCAACATATTCTAACTCTTGGGTGCTTGATACAGGATGTGGTATTCACATATGTTCTAATTTGCAGGGCCTAAGAAGAAGTGAGGATGTGGAGCACGGGAAGATAAACTTAATCAGGGGGAATAGGAAGGCTTCACCTGTTTCCAAGATTGGAGTTTATACTTTGTTGCTTAATAATGGGTTAAAATTAGATTTGAATAAATGTGTATACTCGTCTGAAATGGCGAGGAATATTATTTCTTTTCATGCTTTGTACAAACAAGGTTTTACCTTTTCGTTTGATAATGAATGTGGTGGTATTAATGCTTTCTTTAATAATGTGTTTTATTTTAAAGCATTACCTTGTGATGGCGTGTATGAAACTGTGTCGATTGTAGACAACTTAGGAAATAATGTGTTGTATATTGATTCTTCTACTAGCCTAGATAAAGCATCATTGTGGCATTGTCGTCTTGGACATGTAAACAAGAAACGCATAGACCAACTCCAAAAGAGTGGAGTCTTGGAATCATTTGACCTCAAATCAGATGATAGTTGTGAATCTTGTCTACTTGGAAAAATGACAAAATCACCCTTCACTGGAACTTGTGAGAGGGGTGAAGGTTTGTTGGACCTAATACATACTGATGTATGTGGGCCATTCAAAACCGCCACAAGGGACGCTAATCGGTATTATGTGACTTTTATTGATGATTATAGTAGATATGGGTATGTCTACTTGATCAAACACAAGTCCGAAACCTTTGAAAGGTTTAAGGAATTCAAACAGGAAGTAGAAAATCAATTGGGCAGGAACATTAAGATGCTTCGATCCGATCGAGGTGGTGAGTATCTTAGTACCGAGTTCCTTGACTATCTTAAGGAGTGTGGGATTGTCTCACAATTGACTCCTCCCAGGACACCACAGCTGAATGGTGTAGCTGAGAGGCGTAATCGTACCTTGTTGGACATGGTTCGCTCTATGATGAGTCGAGTTTCGTTACCAATCTCTTTTTGGGGGTATGCCTTAGAGACTGCCGCCCATATCCTTAATCTAGTCCCTACAAAGAAGGTTACCAAAACACCTCATGAAATGTGGACTGGGAAGGTTCCCAATTTGGACCACATCAAAATTTGGGGTTGCGAAGCCTTCGTGAGGCGTGAAACTCATGATAAGCTTGAAACCCGAAGTGAAAGGTGTATTTTCATCGGCTACCCACAGAAATCCTTCGGTTACCTTTTCTACAGACCCAGTGAGAATGTGGTCTTTGTAGCACGAAGAGGGATCTTTCGCGAGAAAGAATTTATAAGCCAAGGAGACAGTGGGAGGCAGATTGATCTTGAAGAAATTCAAGAATCAATTGGTGAAGGAACCTCAGACACTAGCAATCAACCTGAGGTAGAAACTCCTGTTGATCCAGCTGACGAGTCTGTACCTCCGAGACGTTCCACACGGGTTAGGAACACACCTTCGTTTTATTATGGTTTTCATATTACTACGGAAGGTGATACGTTTATTAGTGATAGTACACTAGTAAATTTGGATGAACCTAGCAGTGTTAAGGAAGCCATGGCAGGCCCGGAGTCTGCTAAATGGAAGGAGGCTATGGACAGCGAGATACAGTCCATGTATGACAATCAAGTTTGGAAATTGGTTGACAATGTACCAGGCCGTAAAACAGTTGGGTGCAAATGGATCTTCAAAAAGAAGACCGACATGGAAGGAAAAGTGCATACTTATAAGGCTCGACTGGTTGCGAAGGGTTTTACTCAAACTCAAGGTATTGATTATGATGAAACCTTCTCGCCGGTGGCCAAGATTAAGTCTATTAGGGTTATGTTAGCCATTGCAGCATTTCATGATTATGAAATATGGCAAATGGATGTCAAAACCGCTTTCCTTAATGGAAAGTTGGCTGAGGATGTGTACATGAATCAGCCAGAGGGTTTTGTCAATGCAGAGTACCCTAATAGAGTATGCAAGCTTAAGAAATCCATTTATGGATTAAAACAAGCATCTCGTAGCTGGAATCTTTGTTTTGATGAGAAGGTAAAAGAGTTTGGCTTCTTGAGAAGCGAAGATGAGTCTTGCGTGTATGTCAGAGCTAGTGGGAGTATAGTTAGCTTCTTGGTACTGTATGTGGATGACATACTACTCATAGGAAATGACATCCCAACCTTGCAGGAGGTTAAGTCCTGGCTTGGGAAGTGCTTTGCTATGAAGGACCTAGGGGAGGCTACCTATATCTTAGGGATAAGGATATTAAGAGAAAGGAGTAGAAGACTAATTGGACTTAGTCAGAGTATCTACTTGGATAAGGTGTTGAAAAGGTTCAACATGGAGAATTCCAAGAAAGGAGATTTACCGATCCAAAGCAATACCAAACTGAGTAAGACTCAGAGTCCGAGTACAGAGGCTGAGATAGCTGAGATGAGCCAATTACCATATGCTTCCGCAGTTGGCTCGATCATGTATGCTATGACTTGTACCCGTCCTGATGTGGCATTTGCTTTGAGCATGGTCAGCAGGTATCAGGGGAACCCTGGCAAGGCTCATTGGACCGCGGTAAAGAACATTCTCAAGTACCTGCGGAGGACTAAGGATTGGGTCCTTACCCTTGGTGGCAGTGATGACTTGAGAATATTAGGGTATAGTGATGCTGGTTTTCAGACTGATAGGGATAATTTCCGCTCTCAGTCGGGCTGGATCTTTGCCTTAAATGGAGGGGCAATTTCTTGGAAGAGTTCCAAGCAGGATACGGTGGCTGATTCGACTTGTGAATCAGAGTATATAGCAGCGAGTGAAGCAGCGAAGGAGGCGATATGGCTAAAGAACTTCATCGGAGACCTTGGAGTTGTACCAGCTATTAAGGAACCTATAGAGATTTTCTGTGACAACAATAGTGCGGTTACCTTAGCCAAGGAACCAAGAGATCATGGCAGATCCCGACACATTGACAGAAAATATCACTTCATAAGACACAAGATTGAAGAAGGACTCCTTGTGACAAGGAGGATATCGTCAGATGAGAATCCTGCAGATCCCCTTACGAAGGGACTGACGAGGGTTAAGCATTTTCAGCATGCGAGACGCATCGGGCTGAGGGACGATATTAGTTTTACAGATTAGATAGTTTTCCTGAAACTTGTAAAATGTAATCGACGTTTGATGATGAATAAAATTTGTGATTTATTTATGAGTAAAGTGTTACTATCATTGTCAATTATTTACTATTGTTTCAGTTTTGCATGTTTTGACTTCCAGAATAATTAATTTGTTCAAACCTCCACAATCGATCATACGTCGGAAGTAGGTATGAATCAAGATTGTCATGAATTGGGTTTGTAGATGCCTTAAAGGTGTTTAGGCATGGCAATGGTTGCTGCAACATTCATGAGTACTCATAAGTTATGAGTATTGGTATAAACCCACGCTCACTTGTATCACTTCATGGAATTTATCTCGAGTGATCGTGAGACGATAACATCATATAAATCTTTAAACCTAGAGATATGAGTTGTTACCTATGAGTTGGTTGTGCATTGATTGCACGTAAACGCATCAGTAACTTGATGTTATAAAACGTGCCTTTGTGTACAATTCAATAAGTAGTAGAACAAGCATATCAGTCGAAGTTTATATGTTCCTTCTAGAAATAGAAGCGATATCCGGGCCCCTCGATGATTTTGTGTTGACCCATATACCAGGCCTGGTCAGAACTAAACCGATGTGTTCAGTGAAGTTCTTCGTCAAACAAATCGGATAATCGAGAAACAACTGCTAGACAATAAGCAAGACATAGTTCCATGTGTTTGTCCGGCTGATATCATGAGAACAGAGGATTATGTGATCACTTATCTAAAATGGCGCTTCATAGTTCGACAGAGTCTTCATTGTTCGAGGGAGTTTTCGAGAGCTACGATTGTTGGTTGGTTCCTGAAGTTATAGGCAAATATAGTTATTAGACTTATCCAAGTGGGAGTCTGTTGGATAAGGTGTCTAAGTCCATAACTTATTTGGTATATACTTGACCCGACCGGCATGGTCCATTTGGGTTGCATCTCATCCAAACTATTATGGATAATTTTATGAGAGTTATACACATATGTTTATTAATATATTATGAGTTATAATATATTAATATGAAGTTACGTTATTTAATTAGTTTTAGTCTTAAATTAATTATGGATTAATTTAGAGATTAAAAGGAATACTAATTAAATTATGGGCTATTTGTTTTATATAGTGTGGGCTAATACTCATTTGTTAATGGGCTAGGCTTATGTGGAAGTCCATGGATGATCCATGGAGCTTTTAACCCATGGATCCTTGGAATAGGAAAAGACATGGGTTATTAGGGTTTCACCCTAACCATGCATACTATATAAGCATGCTTATGGAGCATGAAAAAGAGCCTAAGATAGCCTAAGAGAAAGCTAGTGTTCTAGTGTGTGTGTGCATGTGTGTGGCCGAAAATACAAGAGTGTGTATACTCTCTCAAAGTTTTCCAAGAGTTTGTGGTGTTTGTGATTCCATTTGAGGCATTCACACTATTGGTGCTTGGCCCTCAAACTCCTAAGAACCCAACACAACAAAGGTATGTAATCTCTTCTAACTCTTTTATGTTGAAATGTTCCCCATGCCATGTTAGATAGGTTATAAACCTTGGAAAATTATTATTTTGCATGTATTTAGACAAACATAGATCCAAGGTTTATTAGGGTTGCATGCACACTTAGGAAGTGTTAGATTGCTCAAAACCTAACATAACCTGCAAAAATTAAGCAGATATAGGAACCCAAAGTTTCTTGGATCCTTGTGAGCCTTTTACAGAAAGTGGAAAAGTGATGGTGCTATCAACCATATAAGTTCATTTAATCAAGGTTGTTTTGTCCTATTTCTTTATTGTGAAAACTTTGATTTTCGTCTTATCAGAGTTAGTCTTGTTTTGATTTTTGACGAGATCTTAGCTATCATTGCTAGGGTTACTTGTCGACTTCTTAGTTGGAACTTTAGAATCTGAGAACAACTTTCCGTTTCCTTGGACATGCTTGACAGATGCTTTCATTGGTTGAGACTGGTGACTATTGGGTTTATTAACGAACTTCTTAGAAGATGATGATTTGTGAGCGAAACTTCCCTTTTGTTTTTGGGGACCACACGAATGACAGTGTGAACACTGTTTGGGATTCGCTTGCGAACATGCTTTCACTTTTTGATTGGAAGCTTTTTCT
Organism: Lactuca sativa; assembly: GCF_002870075.4. Lineage (NCBI taxonomy): Eukaryota > Viridiplantae > Streptophyta > Magnoliopsida > Asterales > Asteraceae > Lactuca > Lactuca sativa. The sequence continues at coordinate 137,011,137 of NC_056626.2, forward strand.
TTGCGAATGTCGTTAGAGTTTTGGGATTGCCAAAATTGCTTTCTTTTGTTGAGATTCTTCTAATATCTCCGATTCCTCTGATGTTTTTGCTCAGCAAGTTGCTTTGAAGATTTGTGAATATTCTCCTTTCGCTTCGATTCAGTTACACGAGTTTTGGTCTTTCCAGAAGGAGCTTCGCTTGGACATTCCTTAGTACCACTTGGACTACCTTTTTCAAAATTTGAAGGCTTATTTATTGGCTCAGCCACATACGTCCTTTGACTCTCTAGGAGGTTCTTTCAAAAAGAACCTTCGTTTCGTCTACATTATCAATTGGTGCAGACTAGAAGAGTTCATCACAACCATCTTCATTGTCTTCATTAACGATGGATGCTAGTTCGATGGTATGATTTTTGTCTAGTCCTCTAGTTGCAAATACTTGATTTGGTACAGTTTGGACTTTTGGAAAAACAGTTGTTTTTTCTTTTTAGGTTTTTGGATGAATTTGAGAAATCTGAGCAAATTTAACTGAATTTTCAGACATAAGGACTTTTACAGGTTCAGGTTCATTTTTCACAAACTCAGAACAGTCAACCTCATCCTTTACATAGATTTCGCTCATATCACTGTCCTCGTCGAATTTAGATGTATGTTCAAGATTGATTTTATTTTCTGAACTTAACTTGGAACTCAATGAGTCAATTTTTTGTACAGTTTCGGTCTTGATTTTCAACCTGTCATTTTCATCAAGCAAGTTTTTCAACATGTCTTTATGGTCTTTGGACTTAATAAAAGATTCAATTTTGTCCAGTCCAATTCTGTAAGCTTCAGAGGTTTTGTCTGAAGAGAAGATAGATTCGCACATCTAACAATGAGCATCAATCGCGTCATCTTTGAATTCAAGGAAATGCAAGATCATTTTGTGAATCTTTTACCTATTTCACAATCTAAATGCAACTGAGTAATATTTGAATAAAGTCTTTTAGCAATCAAACAAAAGATGTTTCTTTTTTCAATAATTTCAAGTTATCTCTCTACAAATAAATTGATTCGTCTCTAGACCTAGACAGCTCAAACTCTATCTTCTCAATCCACATCATTCGCTAGACGAGTTTGTTAAAGGCTATTACTTACACTTGAAAAGGTGAATTTTAGGTTGTTTAATTCAGTTTCATAGTTAGATATGGGTATACTAAGAGATTCGAGAATGGTGTGTACTTTTTTGATGAGTTGATCACACTCATTGATTTGCTCACCAACAGGTTTCGCAGCAAAACACTTTTCATCTCGTCTTCACTTTGCATTCCCGTATCCACTATCAGTCGACATGTCATTGGTCACCATCAAACATCTACCAGCGAAGAGCTTTCTTCTTTCAGAGTGAATGCCCTGCCATGTGTGGGCTTGTGAACTTCCTCATCCTCTGAGTTAGTTGACCAAATTTCCACTCCTCCAAACTAATCCTTAGTTGTATTTTCCTGGACAATTAACGCAAGCATTGAGTTATCGATAGTCTTCTTCTTCTTAATCTCTTCCAGCTTACGCAAATAGTAAGCCTCAACATCCTCTCCTTCTTTCTTCTCATTCAGCCTCCTCAGCATGCACTCCTTGGCCAAATGATTTTTGCCATGACAATAGTTACAATGATACCCTGAGTCACCAACCAGCTTGCTTTCCTTCTTCTCTTCATCCTTTAGAGGATTGCTTTTGTTCTCCTCTTTCACTTTTTCGGAGCTGTAACTTCCCTTCCAGTTTTGGTTCTTAGTGGTAGGGAATTTCTTTCTTGCAAACCATTTGGGGTTCGATATCATGAAAGCATATTCTTCACTCGTCAAATCATTATTAGAGAGATCAGTTTCTGGTTCTTCCTCTGCAACACCCTTGCCTTTCGAAATGTGAGCTAATTACCCCTTACCGGACACAACTATTATTTCTTTTGTCACTTCACTTTCATGTAACTTAAGAATGCCAACAAGTTTGGCCAAGGAATAACTCTTGAACTGTTCATGTGCTTTAACAGTTGAGAATACTGCTATCCATACATGTGTAAAACCATTCATGAATGCCACCTTCTGATCGATTACCTTTCATTCTATCCCATGCTTAATCATCTTACTAAGGAGATAACTATATCAATTGAATGACTGGCTAAGATTCTCTTCTAGCTTTTGTTTAAATTCACGAAGCTCCGATAGCATGAGTGTTTGGGTGGAATGTTCGAGATCAGCATCTGTGGAATAAAGATCTTTAAGCCTTTCCCAAAATTCATTCGCATTGTCACAAGAACTTACCAAGCTGAATGTGTCAGACTGTAGAGCGAACCTTATAACTCTCATTTCTTTAATATTGTTGATGACTTTGTCTTTCTCATCCTTAGGAACCTCCTTCATATCAATGAGCAACTGGTTGTATTCCTTCTGAGTTTTAGTGATTCTTTTGGTTTCAGAGTGAACAAAAGGACCCAAAGTAATAGCTTCCCAGATCAAATACCCATTGTCTTCTAATCCAAGAACATAGTCTTCAAAATGAAGATCCCATAGTTCATACTCGTGAGGATATAGAATCAGAATTCTTGCGGTTGAACCTATGATGTTTGAGATGTTGATTAGATTGGATTGAAAATCATCGTGTGACATATTGACCTATTTTTCTATACCTATTAAGAATCAGACTTGTAGGATCGTATTAGGTTAATATCAAGATCACAGAGTTGCGTGAACAATGTAATTACGGCTCCAACAGATTCGATAATAACGGAAACCCTAACGATTTCTGCAAACAGAAGAGATGTGTATGATTTACACAACTTCCTGCTATGATACCAATTGTTAGAAAATAAAATCCTCTTAGATCGATTAGATTCTAACAAGTAAAGTATTAGCACGATATGAAAACAAGAACACAACATGGATGAACAGGTGTCGAATTATTAAAAGACACAACCTCAAAAGAATTCTATAAGGAATTGCTAATGTAGAGGTGCGCTAGGGTTAGAAAGAAAAGATCGATCAAAAACCTTAACAACTATGGTGCAAGCATGCACTATAAATACTATAACCCTAATAATAAATACGGTTGTACAAGCCCAAATCCAACGACGCAGTCTATTATACCTAATAAAATGAATTAGACATGCATGTCTAAAAAGCAATGATTTTGATAGTGCTTTGGGATAGAGAATACATTATGAAGTGTTTGAGTGCTTGGCTTGAAGTATTAAGAGCTTAAAGCATAAAGTTGTCCAGAGCGATCCACATGTTTTAACAGGCTGATTGTCACGATTTGACAATATATAGCTTTATGACAGTTTTATCCTAATGTTGTCATGACGTGACCAATGGGTAGCCATTATGTGATGATCAGATGGGGATGACTTTGACCATTAACTTTGACCATGGTTGAGTTATGGTCGAATTAAGCGTTTTAGGGTGTACAATGAAAGCGTACTTCTTTTTTTCTATTAGGTGTCTCACATAGTCTTCCTTTTCTGTTTGATAGATGTTGTGTCTAGCTACTATCTACAAGGTGAGTCTTCTCAATGTATTACTTATGCAACAGTGTGTGCATGCTGACGAGTTAGGTGTTAATTATTGAATGTTGTTATGTGTTACTAAGTTGCTGCTCGTAGCTATAGGGCATATTGCTAGCCTATTGGGACTACCGATGCTCCATAGGGTTGTTGGTAACCCATTGGTGGTGCTATTAGCACACATATCATATTGTTAGGCCATTAGGAGTACTATGTTCCTTAGTGTTGCTGATAAGTCATAGCGGTTTATTTATGGTGTGTTGTATGTGATACTTTGGGGGAGTCACTAAGCTTCTCGGATAGAGTTGTGGATTTAAATGTGTTTAGGTACTTCAAATGATCATGGAAAGGCGAAATGTTGGGTTATTTATTGTGTTGTGTAAAATTTAATATGTATGTATTTAGCCTTTATTAAACAGATTGGGTATGTCCATCCGTATTTATGTTGCTAGGGTTATGCTATAAATATTGCATGCATGTTTTGTATTAGGTTTAATTGTTCTTGTGATTCCCTACTTTGTGTTTACAGAAAAGTTCAAACCGAACTCTTCTACGGCATTGATTATTAATGATTCAACACAATTTCGATCATTGTTCTTCTTGTGAGATTTACTTTATTGTTTTGAATCTCTCGATCTACATATTATTATTTCAACAATAGGTATCAAAGCAGGAGATTGTGTAATACATACGCATATCTTCTGTGGAGCTTATTAGGGTTTTTTAGGTTTATGTAAGATCTGATCTTGTCTTCTTCATCGTTCTGATCGATTGCAGACAATAGATCCGGTTTCTATTTGAGCACTAAACTTGATTTTTATTTTAGACATCTGATTCTTAACAGGTTTTTGTGAATCAACATCATGCAACCAGAAGATCCACACATTCTATCCTTAAATCTATCAGACCACATCGTAGCTACTACGAGGATCCCTATTCTTTTTCAGCAAGATTACGAAGTATGTACGCTGCACTTCGAAGACTTTGAAGATCATGTTTCCTTGATATAGGAGTGAATAACCAAGCAGACATTTGCTCACATTGCTACAAGGAAGTAATTAAAGCTCAAGTGGAATACAATACTCTTCGCGTTGAACAAACAAATATTCCTCTAGATGAAAAGAAGTTAATGAGTAAGGTCAAGGTGATTAGGATTATCAGATTTGCCCTTCCTCCAGACACGTTTTGTCTGGTGAGTTTTTGTGAAATAGCGAAGGAGATATGAGACAGATTAAAAGAACTCTATTCAAGCGATGCAGATCTAGAACATTCAGTTCAAACACTACTTCTTTCAAAGTTTGGTGTTTTGGCTCATAAGTTTGATGAAAAGCTTAATCACACTTTCAGTCGTTTCAACCATCTTTAGAGCAGAATGCTTAAGCATAATATTAAGAGGGAAAAGATGGAACAAAAGGTAACTTTTTTGAAAGGATTAAGACCTAAATTGAAGGTAGTTGTATCCACAGTTAAAGCTCGTGAACAGTTTAAGAGCTATAACTTGGCGAAGCTGGTGGGTATTCTTAGATACCACGAAGTGGAAGTGACAAAAGATGTTAAGCTTGTTTCTAGTATGGGTTCGTTGGCCCTAGTTGCGAAGGGAAAAAAGGTAGCAGAAGAAGATTTGAAGTATGATCTCTCTAATTGAGAGCTTACTAAAGAAGAATACGCTTCGATGGTGTCAAATCCCATAAATTTTGCTAATAAGAATTTGGATGCCTCGAAAACAAGAATTGGCAATGGAACTACAGTTCTGAAAAAGCAAAAGAGGAGAGCCTCAACAACTCACTAAAGGATGAGGTGAAGAAAGAAAAGAAGTTGATGTGAAGAATCATTTATCCATGGAATGTATGTTGTGAAGGATGAGTGAGAAGAAGGATGAAGAAGATGATGAAACTTACTATCTTCGAAAGTTAGAAGAGCTTAGAAACAAAAAGAGTGATGATAGTGCTAAGCTTGCTTTGACTGTGAAGGAGGATGTTGATGAGGTTGGACGTCTTGAAGTTTGGTCAACAGATTCGGAATACGAGGATGTTTGGAAGCTCACGCATGGTGGACGCTTTGGTGTGTAGTCTGGAGTTGCTAAGTACGAGGGAAGATGCTTAATGGTTCGTGGTGATGTTTTGGAGAAGAGAGGATAGACCGCTTGTTGAAGCAAAAAAGTGACCCTCTTGAACAATCAGCTACCGTAGCCTCCAAAGCCACTGCAGTCAAGCAAGCTTCATCAGCAAGCATCAACCGAAGTCTTCAGTACCACAATCTCTATCTTGTTTACATTACTTTGTTTTTATTGTAAAACACTCTATTTTCTAGTATGCCATGCATGGCTACTCTTAGAGTTGTAAATCAGTTATCTTTTTGAGTCTCTATAAATAGAGCTCATCCTTATGTATCAGATATCACATCCAATTCTAATACACATCTCATAGTTCTCTTCCTCTCTTACTTATCCAATCTTCTGACTCTCTTAATCAATCGCAATCTCTCCTCGGAGCAAGTCACCTGTGACTTAATTACTAAGTTTGATGTCACTTATTAACTTGGTTTGAATGCATTCCTCGTTATGAATCAGCGTATGTGCATACTTGATAAAACAATTGTTTTCATTTACATTCTTTACGTTTTCGTAACTAACTATCTAACTTCTGACTCTTAATATTATTGTTGAGCTTTTAGATCATTCGAGATTAACTATTCCGCTATATAGTTGTTCTAACGTTTGTTCAAGTGTGTCTCAGTGTTTTTCTCTCAACAACTGGTATTAGAGCCATAGTGGTCGCTTTTTGAAAATCGGAACTTTGATTTTTCGAAGAGCCTTCTATACCACTGAAGCTCATTTCTAAAAACAAAAAAAACTTCAAAATGGCACAATTGTTATCTCTGAATGTTTCCAATAGTGTTGGACGTTCAAATCGAGCCCCAATACTAGTTGCGAATGAATATCATCACTGGTCACAAAGCATGGAAAGATATCTCAAAAGACTTGGTAGAGATGTATGCCGATCTATAGAAGCCCCAGTCCAAACCGACAAAGCCACAACAAGGCTAGGAGGAGGCCAACCAGCTTTGAACCGTCCAAAAAAGGATGATCTAGATAAAATGGAAAATGATGTTTTTGCTTCTAATGAAATCTCATGTGGAGTTGCTCCTGACAACTTTGATATTATCATAAATTGCAAATCAGAAAAAGAGATCTCGGATGTTCTCAAAAATCTGTACGAAGGCTCAGAGCAAGCTCAAGACAAGAAGCTCACAACTGCACTCAACGAGTTCAACAACTTCAAAGCTCACACTAGCGAAAGCTTGGAAGACTCATTCAAAAAATTTATCCTGATTGTAACCAAGTTATCCAATGCGGGAACCATCTGCAGTAACCATGACAAAAACCGTCAGTTCCTTAATGGCTTGGGAACACATTGGACTACGGCCAAAATGATAGTCCAAGGTGATAGAAAGATTTATTCCTTATCACTCTACAAACTCTATGGGGAACTCCAAGCATAGGAATCCACTGTATTCAAAGACTGTACTGACTTCGGAGGACCTCTGGCTTTCATAGCACAAACCCCACAAAACAAATCTTACACTCCCTCGTATGATACTTCACCGCAGTCATACGAAGATGATACAGAGTATGACGATGAAAAAGAATTCCAAAAGGCAATCGCTCTTGTTAGCAAACAATTCAATCGACTACCACCTCACTCCTTTCGCAAAAACCAACAATTCAACAAACCACCCTTCAATCGTAACTTCAACCCCCAAACAAATCACTCACATTATCCTAAAAATTCTCATCCGCCACCGCAATATCACAATACTCAACCTAAGGAAGCACCGCAGCCTACTCAAACCTATGACTCCGGTCCTCCCTCAGAAGACACGACTGATGTTGTTGTTTGTCACAAATGCAACAAAGAGAATCACATCACAAGAGATTGTAAGGCCAATGTAGTTAAAGACAGAGCATTGTACCTAAGAATGGATCAAGAGATAGAAGAAAAAGAGAAAGCATGGGTATACGTAGCTCATGTCAAGAGAGACCATCAAGTCTGGTCATCCGGAGATGAAGATGAGGCTAGTAGCAGTATAAATGGCAAAGGGAAAATCTACATGATGGCAACTACGGATGATGATGGGTCTGCAAACATGAACAAAAGCTACTGCTACATGGAAAAGGATGGAACTATGAGCATCGTTGAACAGGTAAAACTCATGATCCAAACTCTAAATTGTAGTATGCATGATTGCCAACCTTACATAGATAATCTTAATGACACATGTGTTTCCGTCCTTACAGACTATAACAAAGCCTTAGATGAGAAGAACAATGTCACACCCCCAAACCTGAACGGCGGAAACGTTCGGGGGCGGATGACTTCATGTGGTAACGTAACAAATGAATACATAGTAAAGAAAGCAATACAACCATCATATATATAATTGAAAGTTTACATTTGTCAAAAGTTACATGTTCAAAACTCAATTACAATATGATGTCAAAAATACGGGATTAAACTGGCGCCGTAGCATCCCTTCATCAAAAGCGTAATGAATACCTGAAATTACTGATTTCCTGGGACATACAAGTAATTTTGAAAGAGTAGATCAGCATTTAAGCTGGTGAATTTCATAAGTATTTAAGTGACAATGTTTGAATGAAATGAAATGTTTTATCTTTGTTTGTTTGTGTTTAGAAAATCCTATATTTTCTACTAGTATAAAAGTAGCCTTCACTCAAGACCAATGTTTGTTTCCAAAATGTATGTAAGTGTAAAATAACCAATGAGTTTGAAAACCTTGTAAATCAATGCATTTTTAATACCCCATGTGAGTTTTATAACCATACTATTGACTCGGAATGCCTATACACAACGTTCTTCAGGCGTTGGAATGTAATGACGTTTGTTACCCCAAACGGTGGACTGCAGCTAACAGTCAGGGCGCGGGTTGTCAAGCCCGTATAGATCTATACACAAACACCATGCTCCCCCTACAAGGGATTCTGGTATATAATACAGGACTTGAAATGTGTACTCGAACGTACATGAAGTTAGTGTCTCACAAAACCGTGGTATAAAAACAGATCTACTTGTTAAAATGTTACGTTTGTTCTTGTATACGAAAGTAAACTTCTTGAAATTCATGTTTCTAGAAAATAAGAGTTAGAAATTTGTTCGTAAAACTATACCTATTATAGTTTTCTAAAAAGTGTATCTTGTTTGTTTAGAAATACCTAGAAAAAGAATCACTTGTTTATGAAAGCATAGATTTTTGGTGTAGAGTCTAAGATAGACAAGAATAATCTAAGAAAAGTTTAGTTTATACATGCATCACAACAAATTTATATTTCAAAAGATAGAATGTTATTTTAACATATATTATATATATATATATATATATATATATATATATATATATATATATATATATATATATATATATATATATATAAGTTCCTTAAAGGTTGATAAATCGCATGTGATTTGGATATACAACAGCATATAAAAGAGTTTCTTTATGTAACACACGATAATACTCATGTGTTTTACTTGTAATCCCCCCCCCCTAAAAGCATATAAAAGCATTTAGAATATTTAAAAAGGTTGATTAAGGGGTATGAAACTCACTTGAAAGTTTGAAGATAGCGAGATGGACAACCGGGCAGAGTTTCGTCTCCGGAAACGGATTTTTCTCGAGAATCTCGGGAGTAAAATCGACCCTCGGGACTTGAGCAAAAAGACCAGAGCTTCGGGTTTGAACGGGCACGGAAAACGAGGCAAGATTGTGAGAGAGAGGAGAGAAATGAGCCCTTTTCTCGGAAGCCCTCGCATCCTATTTATAGGAAGGCTGGTCTGCCTTGGTACGCGGGGCGTACGCTCGTACGCAGCGCGTACGCGTACGTCATGCATGACCGAAGCCTCGACTGCCTCGACTTCGGATGGGACGGGTTGCTGGGTACGCGGGTCGGATGGGACGGGTTGCTGGGGAGACGGGTCGTATGGGGCGGCGGGTCGGACGGGTCGGATACTTCGGACCGGTCGGACGGGTCGGATAGGGCAATGTGGACGATCAGAGGCCAAGTCCCTCGGGTACGCTGGGCGTACAGGGGTACACAGCGCGTACCTCGGATGAGGACGCTGACTCCCCTTCGGATAATGTCCGAATTTTGATTTAAATAAATAATTAATTTATTTAATAAACTTCAAAAATTCATATCTTCTTCATACGAACTCCGTTTTCGATGGTCTTTATATCCACGCGTAGGTGAGACTACGCTCTACAACATTCGTTTAGACTCCGTCGGCAAATTCCGAAATTATTTTTTTATTATTTATTATAAACTCATCGTGTTTAAGGAATTTCTTTGAAAATTCATAACTTCTTTATCTGATGTCGGTTTTTGCCAGACTTTTTACCGCTGGAATACCATTGTCGAGACCTTCGATTCTTGTTTAGGTCATTCTGGCCAAAAGTCGCTCGATCTCCGAATCGAGTTTTTAGCTGTCTGTTGCTAAGCCGAACTTGGAAAAATCATAACTTCGTTATATGAAGATGGATTTGGGCGTTCTTTTCACGTACGATCATGGTTCACAGACATTTAAACATAGAAGGAAATTAAATAGAACTATTTGTACATTTATTATGAAAGTAAATTTTATTACTCAAAAGTGGTTACAATACTTGACCCTTTTTGGTCATTTACAAAGAGTTGAAATATCGGGTTGTCACATCATCCCCTCGTTAGAGAGAATTTCGTCCCGAAATTTAAAGTAGTAAAGATACTAGTGAACATGAAAGAGATGAGGGTATTTTTGTTTCATCTGATCTTCGCATTCCCATGTGAATTCAGGTCCCCGCTTGGCGTTCCAGCGAACCTTCACGATGGGTATGCGACTTTGTTTTGTTTGTTTGACCTCTCGGTTCATGCTTTCTACTGGCTCTTCCACAAAGTTAAGGCTCTCGTTGATCTCGATCTCGTCGAGTGGAATAACAAGAGTCTCGTCGGACAGACACTTTTTCAAGTTTGAGACGTGGAAGGTTGGATGGAGGTTACTAAGTTCGCGCGGTAGGTTAAGCTTGTAAGCCACAGGGCCGATTCTGGCAAGAATCTCGAAAGGCCCTATGAATCTTGGATTTAGTTTCCCATGCTTTCCAAAGCGTATTAAACCCTTCCACGGTGAGACCTTTAATAAGACGTGGTCTCCTACCTGGAATTCCAAAGGTTTCCTCCTTTGGTCAGCGTAGCTTTTCTGTCGGTCTCTAGAGGCTTTCAATCGTTCACGAATCTGAACGATCTTCTCTGTCGTTTCTCGTATGATTTCCGGACCGGTGAGAGTGCTTTCAGGAACTCTTCCTCTAGCTAACTGGGTATCGCCAACTTCAGTCCAGCACAGAGGGGATCTGCACTTTCGACCATAGAGGGCTTCAAACGAAGCAGCCTTTATGCTTGTATGATAACTATTGTTGTATGAAAATTCGACAAGGGGTAAATGAATATCCCATTCCTTTCCAAAGTCAATCACACAGGCTCTCAACATATCTTCTAATGTTTGTATTGTTCTCTCACTTTGTCCGTCTGTTTGTGGGTGGTAGGCTGTACTCATCTCTAGCCTAGTTCCCAAGGAACTTTGTAGTGACTGCCAGAATCTTGAAGTGAATCTACTATCTTGATCGGAGATAATGGATATCGGAACACCATGCAGCCGCACTACTTCCCTTAAGTAAGTTCTTGTAAGCTTCTCCATTTTGTCAGTCTCCTTGATGGGTAGGAAATGCGCGGATTTGGTCAATCTGTCGACAGTGACCCATATGGTATCGAGTCCACTTGTCGTCTTGGGTAACTTGGTTATGAAGTCCATATTAATCCGCTCCCATTTCCATTCTGGTATCTCTGGTTGTTGTAGTAATCCTGACGGTTTCTGATACTCGACCTTAACCTTAGCGCAAGTAAGACATTTACTCACGAAGGTAGCAATTTCTGCTTTCATGTTAGGCCACCAGTACAGCTTCTTAAGATCCAGATACATTTTATCTGAACCCGGGTGAACGGAATATCTTGAGTTGTGAGCCTCAGTCATGACTATGTTTCTGAAACCACCATGTTTCGGGGTCCAGATTCGGTTCATGATATAGTAGGCTCCGCCACCCTTGACTTCTAGGTTCTTCTCCATTCCTCGCAGGGATTCACCCGCCACATTTTCAGGTTGCAAAGCTTCCATTTGTGCCTCCTTAATTTGTGTGGATAAGTGGGAATGGATGGTCATGGTCAGAGATTTGACCCTCCGACCAGTGTATTCTTTTCGACTGAGGGCGTCAGCTACTACGTTGGCCTTGCCAGGATGATAACGAATTTCGCATTCGTAGTCATTCAGTAACTCAACCCATCGTCGTTGTCGCATGTTGAGTTCCTTCTGATCGAAAATGTGTTGAAGGCTCTTGTGATCGGTGAAAATAGTACTCTTTGTTCCGTATAAGTAGTGCCTCCAGATCTTCAGAGCAAATACCACTGCTCCTAACTCGAGATCGTGTGTCGTATAGTTCACTTCATGTGTCTTAAGCTGTCGGGAGGCATAAGCGATAACCTTCCCTCTCTGCATAAGAACACAACCAAGTCCTTGATTTGACGCATCGCAATACACTACGAAGTCTTCTATCCCTTCAGGGAGGGATAGTATCGGTGCGGTGCACAAGGCCTACTTTAGTGTCTGGAATGCCTTCTCTTGTTTCGCTTCCCAGTCAAAGGCCACACCTTTCTGGGTTAATGTAGTAAGGGGTTTCGCAATGCTCGAAAAGTTCTTTATGAATCTGCGATAGTAGCCAGCTAGACCTAGAAATTGGCGAATTTCTGTAGGTGTCTTTGGTGCCGACCAGTTCTCAATAGCCTTAATTTTGGAGGGGTCCACGTGTATACCTTCCTCGCTAACAACGTGACCTAAAAATTCGACTCTTCGAATCCAAAATTCGCATTTAGAGAACTTCGCATAGAGTTTCTCCGTTCGCAGTGTTTCTTGGACTTTTCGTAGGTGCTGACTATGCTCTTCCTCACTTCGAGAGTAGATAAGTATATCATCGATAAAGACGATGACGAACTGATCCAAGTAAGGGCGGCATACCCTATTCATTAGGTACATAAATACTGCTAGTGCATTGGTTAATCCGAACGGCATCGCTACGAATTCATAGTGTCCATAACGAGTTCGGAAAGCTGTCTTTGGAATGTCCCCCTCTAGAACTCGTAATTGGTGGTATCCGGATCGTAGGTCTATTTTTAAGAAGTAGTTTGCCCCTTGAAGTTGATCGAATAGGTCGTCAATACGGGGTAGAGTATAGCGGTTCTTGACAGTAAGTTTGTTCAGTTCTCTGTAGTCGATGCACATACGGAACGATCCGTCTTTCTTCTTTACAAACAGGACCGGTGCTCCCCAAGGTGAGAAACTTGGTCTTATGAATCCTTTTTGAAGGATTTCATTAAGTTGACTGGAAAGTTCCTGCATCTCTGCTGGTGCGAGACGGTAAGACGACTTCGCTACTGGGGTAGCTCCTGGAATTAAGTCGATTCTGAACTCGACTTGGCGTTGCGGTGGTAATCCTGGTAGTTCTTCTGGAAAGATATCGGGAAAGTCGCGTACTACCGAGATGCTCTTGATGTCCTTCAGTTCTTGACTTGTATCAACGATGTGCGCTAGGAATGCTTGACAATCCTTCCGCAAGCACTTTCGAGCTTGGATGCATGAAATGATGCGAAGGTTTGTACTAGATTTGTCGCCGTAGATAACTAATGTTTCGTTGTTAGGGAGGTTAAGACGGACTGCTTTCTCAAAGCACATGATGTCGGCGCGAAGAAGACTCAACCAATCCATGCCGACTATGACGTCGAAACTTTTAATTTGGACCGGCCTGAGATTGATTGGGAAAGAATGGCCGTCTAATGTTAACGTACAGCCCATGTATATGCAATTAGTGTTTTCGGTTTTTCCATTGGCCATCTCTATAGTGAATGATTTTTCTAACTTGCTAGGTTTAGGTTTAACTAAATGAATAATGTTTTGACTCACAAAGTTTCTCTCCGCTCCACTATCGAATAATATGCATGCGTATGAATTATCGAGAAGGAACGTACCAGCAACTATAGTTGGGTCAGCTACAGCTTCGTCGTGGCCTATCGCCAAAACTCGTCCCACACCTCCGGTGCCTGCTGCCTTAGGACAGTTCCTCTTGTAGTGGCCCACCTCGCCACAACCGTAGCAAGTCTGCCCCACACCCGCACCTTGAACTTGAGTGATCGGCTTTGCGGGTTCCTTGCAGAAACGGGCTGTGTGTCCTTTCCTGTTGCAGTTGGCGCACTGCATTTCTCGACAAGGTCCATGGTGGTGGTAATTGCATTTGGTGCACTTTGGGAGGTTACCTATATAAGGCTTTGTTGGGTAGGTATTTGTAGGAGCTGTAGTAGGTACAGTGGCAGCATTCACTGAAACCAGTTGTTTCTTTGCGGATTCTTGGGAAGACCCACCCTTCCCTTTATTCCACATTCTCTTTTTGCCATTGTTGTTGTTGTTGTTGTTGTTGTTGTTTCCTTTCTGTGTTGCTGGTGCAGAGGTGGTTGAGTTTTGATGACCTCCGTAGTCAATCAGAGATTGTGCCAGTTCCTTAGCACTTTCAAAGGTGTCAGGTTTAGAAGCTAACACGCTTGATCGCATTTGGGGCGTCAGTCCCCAGATGTACCTTTCTATTTTCTTGCTCTCGGGAGCAATCATATCTGGACAAAGAATTGCCAGCTCGCAGAATCTGTTGGTATAAGTAGCGATGTCGGTACCAACCATTCCGAGAGTCCATAGCTCGTGTTTAAGCTTTTGAATCTCTCCCCGTGGGCAGTATTCTCTCATCATCATGGCTTTTAGGCTCTCCCAGCTTATATAGTTTGCCACGATTAGGGTAAGTACTTTAACGTGGCCATTCCACTAGGTCAAAGCTTTATCAATAAAGGTGAAAGTTGCAAATTTGACTTTGCTGTGCTTGGGACAAGAGCAGATTTCAAAGACTACCTCCGTCCTTTCAATCCACTGCCTCAGGGCCATCACACCACCAGTTCCATAAAATATTCGGGGCTTGGCATTAGTGAAGTCCTTATAGGTACATTCTCGCGGTGGTCCATGACTCTCGCCATGGTTGGATGGGTGTGTGCCAGATCCCGAGCCATTAGTACTCGTGTTATTGATCTGTGACATGGCAGCTGCCACCGCTGCGGTGACTGCTGCTTGAAACATAACAGCATCAAATTGAGGTGGAGGAGGTGGTGGTGGTACTGGTGCTTCTTCACCGTTGTTTCGCCTTGGGTTTCTACGCGGAGGCATCCTTCAACTATAGTTTGAAAAGACAAGGATAAGAATTTCATAGAATAGAAAATGTATGTGTCTCATGAACTAAATCGCTATAGTTCAACAACAGATGATAGTATGAGTCTTAAAATAGAAGAATGAAAGTTATTTGCAAGACTGAAGGTATGAAACAAGTATTTGGCTTCCTAAAGACCATTCAAGGTTTGAACGAAATACTCAACATAGTAGTAATAGTGTCACTTATATTAATATAAAAGTTGTTACAACGATCATGAAAATTTGACCCCTATAAGGGTCTCCGATTACAAAGTTCGAGAAATTTAAAGACTTTTAGCCGAGGTCCTAAGCTATAACAAAATTTGAGTCCTTGACAAGCACTACTTGTGTCGAAGGTTGTGCTTGGAGCTTGACTCCGCATCTGATTGCTTTGACTCCATTAGACGCCTATCAAAAGCGGCTTGTTGTTCCCTCAGTTCAGCGGGGGTTGCAATCATTTGCGCTTGAAATGCTTCGGTTTGGAGTTAAGCATTGTCCTGTATCTTGTCCAGCCTACGGATGTCAGAAGTGTGAACCTGCACTTCCACGTTGACATCCCGGAGTCGACTAGCTTGAACTCCAGACTGATAGGACTGATTGGCTAACTTACCCACCATTACCGGGAGTGCTCGATCAGCTGAACCTCCGCCGCGAACATCATAGAAGTCCCGGCACATGCTGTAGGGAGGGCGTAGGTTTTGCTGTTGGCTCCAATGGTGGAGGTGACTTCCCCAAACAAGAGTCGGTCCTTGAAAGTTCCTTACGAAGACGGGAGGTTGAATGGGTGGTGGATCGATAACTTCCGGCTCTGAGTCGGTACCGGAGTCATCACCCACTTCTATGGGTTCCTCGTCCTCTTCGGGATCATCTTCGATCCATCCTCCGTTGCCTTGGTTGGGAAAGCAGGGGTCGCCAGGGTGGTGAAATCCAGCCATTTGACTGTACGAGAAATAGGGTTATAAGAATGTAATAAAGTTGAAACATGCAAAACATGTAAGTTAAACTAGTTTAGATCGCAAATACTCCTATAGTATTTTAATTTTTGTGTTTGATTCTTGTAATGGTTTGGTAAGGTTTGACTTGTTTCCTACTACGATCATTCCTCGATATACGTTGGTCCAATCTCGGGCAAATATAGTTGATCACGCTATATGTGTCCCAAATCAGATTACATATATCGAGTCTTAATCGTAGTGTCAACTTGTCTAAATACTTGTTGTATAGTTAGATATCATGAATATAATTTGTTGTATGCATGTAATTGTACTTAAATGAACTATCAATTTAAGTTGAACGAAATGCTGCTTAAGCGTAAAAAGAAAATTTGTTTTGTCAGAGAGTATTAGTCCCTTAAGCATTTATAGTTTGTATATCTTATGTGGTTCGATATACTTAGTTCACTATAAACATTGCTCTGATACCAATCTGTGACACCCCCAAACCTGAACGGCAGAAACGTTCGGGGGCGGATGACTTCATGTGGTAACGTAACAAATGAATACATAGTAAAGAAAGCAATACAACCATCATATATATAATTGAAAGTTTACATTTGTCAAAAGTTACATGTTCAAAACTCAATTACAATATGATGTCAAAAATACGGGATTAAACTGGCGCCGCAGCATCCCTTCATCAAAAGCGTAATGAATACCTGAAATTACTGATTTCCTGGGACATACAAGTAATTTTGAAATAGTAGATCAGCATTTAAGCTGGTGAATTTCATAAGTATTTAAGTGACAATGTTTGAATGAAATGAAATGTTTTATCTTTGTTTGTTTGTGTTTAGAAAATCCTATATTTTCTACTAGTATAAAAGTAGCCTTCACTCAAGACCAATGTTTCTTTCCAAAATGTATGTAAGTGTAAAATAACCAATGAGTTTGAAAACCTTGTAAATCAATGCATTTTTAATACCCCATGTGACTTTTATAACCATACTATTGACTCGGAATGCCTATACACAACGTTCTTCAGGCATTGGAATGTTATGACGTTTGTTACCCCAAACGGTGGACTGCAGCTAACAGTCAGGGCGCGGGTTGTCAAGCCCGTATAGATCTATACACAAACACCATGCTCCCCCTACAAGGGATTCTGGTATATAATACAGGACTTGAAATGTGTACTCGAACGTACATGAAGTTAGTGTCTCACAAAACCGTGGTATAAAAACAGATCTACTTGTTAAAATGTTACGTTTGTTCTTGTATACGAAAGTAAACTTCTTGAAATTCATGTTTCTAGAAAATAAGAGTTAGAAATTTGTTCGTAAAACTATACCTATTATAGTTTTCTAAAAAGTGTATCTTGTTTGTTTAGAAATACCTAGAAAAAGAATCACTTGTTTATGAAAGCATAGATTTTTGGTGTAGAGTCTAAGATAGACAAGAATAATCTAAGAAAAGTTTAGTTTATACATGCATTACAACAAATTTATATTTCAAAAGATAGAATGTTATTTTAACATATTATATATATATATATATATATATATATATATATATATATATATATATATATATATATATATATATATATATAAAAGTTTCTTTATGTAACACACGATAATACTCGTGTGTTTTACTTGTAACCCCCCCCCCCTTGAAAGCATATAAAAGCATTTAGAATATTTAAAAAGGTTGATTAAGGGGTATGAAACTCACTTGAAAGTTTGAAGATAGCGAGATGGAAAACCGGGCAAAGTTTCGTCTCGGGAAACGGATTTTCCTCGGGAATCTCGGGAGTAAAATCGACCCTCGGGACTTGAGCAAAAAGACCAGAGCTTCGGGTTTGAACGGGCACGGAAAACGAGGCAAGATTGTGAGAGAGAGGAGAGAAATGAGCCCTTTTCTCGGAAGCCCTCGCATCCTATTTATAGGAAGGCTGGTCTGCCTCGGTACGCGGGGCGTACGCTCGTACGCAACGCGTACGCGTACGTCATGCATGACCGAAGCCTCGACTGCCTCAGCTTCGGATGGGACGGGTTGCTGGGTACGCGGGTCGGATGGGACGGGTTGCTGGGGAGACGGGTCGGATGGGACGGCGGGTCGGACGGGACAGCGGGTCGGACGGGTCGGATACTTCAGACGGGTCGGACGGGTCGGATAGGGCAATGTGGACGATCAGAGGCCAAGTCTCTCGGGTACGCTGGGCGTACAGGGGTACACAGCGCGTACCTCGGATGAGGACGCTGACTCCGCTTCGGATAATGTCCGAATTTTGATTTAAATAAATAATTAATTTATTTAATAAACTTCAAAAATTCATATCTTCTTCATACGAACTCCGTTTTCGATGGTCTTTATATCCACGCGTAGGTGAGACTGCGCTCTACAACTTTCGTTTAGACTCCGTCAGCAAATTCCGAAATTATTTTTTTATTATTTATTATAAACTCATCGTGTTTAAGGAATTTCTTTGAAAATTCATTACTTCTTTATCTGATGTCGGTTTTTGCCAGACTTTTTACCGCTGGAATACCATTGTTGAGACCTTCAATTCTCGTTTAGGTCATTCCGGCCAAAAGTCGCTCGATCTCCGATTCAAGTTTTTAGCTGTCTGTTGCTAAGCCGAACTTGGAAAAATCATAACTTCGCTATATGAAGTTGGATTTGGGCGTTCTTTTCACGTACGATCATGGTTCACAGACATTTAAACATAGAAGGAAATTAAATAGAACTATTTGTACATTTATTATGAAAGTAAATTTTATTACTCAAAAGTGGTTACAATACTTGACCCTTTTTGGTCATTTACAAAGAGTTGAAATATCGGGTTGTCACAAACATTGCGTCCGAGGAGATGTTCCATGTGAGAGGACGACTGGACAACAAAAGACATAAAATGTCTATGTTAGAAAGAGATTTGGAATTAGAAAAAGATGCAAGAATGTTGAGTGAAAACAAATTAGAGATAGCTTTGAATCAGAGAGATTTAGCTCAAACTGAAATTATACATTTGAATCTTTTAATCCAAAAATTGTTCAATGAAAGTGAAGCTATTGAAAATTTGGTAAATAATGGAACCGTGGACAATACATACAATTGGGTTTGGTCCAATGGTTATCCTACCGCAATGGATTCCTCACCCTGGTTCAACAATGACAGACTTTATGTCCCTCCAGACCGAGAATTTCATTTTCCAGTCAATGACAAGACTTTTCCCGAAGATATCAAAACTCACTTTGGGAGACTGCACAATCTAAGCAACAATTATGTCATTGAGGAAATTGTGCCTGAGGTTTCTGATCACACATGTGATCAAACTCTTATCAATAGCACTACTCTCCTAAGTTCTCAAAAACTCATCCGTAGTCGATGAAGAAATTTTCATTGAGGACACTGAAATCTCTACAGATTTTCCATAACTGTCCTCAGACCGCAATGCTCCTCACTGTAGTCAAAAGTCTCAAATGAGTCCCACTGAAGTCCCAACTAAGACATACTTTGCGGTTGTCAAGTCATCCTCACCGCAGTCTTCCACCCTTCAAACAATTTTTCATGAATTACCGATAATAAATTTCGAAGAAGGTCAACGTTCCCAAATCCTAGAATCCTCAAGTTCTGATGACTCCAGCCCACGTTTTCACAAAATTTCCAAGGATTCCAGGAAACCACACTTGAATAACAAAGACTGTAGTTCACCAAAATCCTTAGCTAAAAAGGCTTTCAAAGAAGAACTTTGCTCCCGAGGCACAAATAGAGAAATATTTTCAAAAAAACAAAAGGCATGTCAGATCCCAAAAGTCCAAAAGTACAGAAAAATTTGTTTTCTCACACTATTTTTCAAAGGATCCTACCATCAAGAAAACATACAAAAAGGAATGTACAGTTTCAGCAATCATTCCTAAGTCATCTGACATGACTAAAAAGGGTTCAAAGTCTTTTCAAATCTATTCCTTAGAGGATCCGAAATGGAAAGGTATTTTACCCACTCCAACACATTTGAAGTTACGTCAAACTTCTCACAAATGGAAGGGTATTTTACCAAATCCAACAAAAAGGACACAAAGATCTACACATGCTAAACCTATTTCAAAACAAACTTTTCAGAAAAATGACAACACTCATGTCAGATCTTTTCAGCCTCGGTCTAGCCAATAAACAAACAACTCTTCCTTTAGACCGTTGACCAAACCAGGTATCAGAACTAAAGACAAAATCTCAACTTGTAATCGTCATTGTAGTTGCAAAAATCAGAAACCTCGTAACTTTACAAAAACACACTACACGCCAAAATTGTACAAACGTCTAGGACTAGGTTTAAAAGTTGACACAAAACTAGTCCCTGCAACCTTGGTCCATGCATCACTCAGAAACTCACATGTTGTCCCAAGCTCCAAACTAGTTTGGATGCCTTAACTAACCATGTAATTCTTAGGCTTTGTGCAAGGAGGAACAAGAAGATGAATGGTTAATTGACAGTGTCTGCTCCTTGCACATGACCGGAAGGTTAGAATACCTTCAGGATTTCAGGCCTATATGCAATGGTGGAAATGTTAATGTCGGCAACAATGACAATGGAATCATCCGAGGTTACGGTGTACTCACTACGGGGAACTTTTCAATTCAGAAGGTTGCTTATTTAGAAAGCCTTAAACAAAATCTCATCAATGTAGGGCAACTATGTAAGGCAGGCCATCGAGTTAAGTTTGATGATCAATTATGTTATGTTATGACGAGTGATAGAAGCACCTGTTTGATCAAGTCATGATCTGAAGGCACCATGTATCCTCTGGATGTCTCTCTCATCATTGGAAAACTGCAGCTCTGCTTTCTCTCTAAAGTTGTATCCGAAGTTAGCTGGTTATGGCACCGCAAGCTCGGTCATCTCAACTTCAAGTATATCAACACCTTGGTTACTAGAGAGTTGGTCATAGGATTACCCATTCTCAAGTTCAGCAATGAGACTCTATGTCCCGCTTGTGAATGTGGTAATCAATGCAAGGCAAGTCACCCCATGGTGATTGACTCGTCACTATCTGAACCACTTGAGCTTCTACACAATTATCTCTGCGGTCCATCAACCGTAACTAGTATTCATCACAAAAAGTACATACTGGTTATCGTTGATTACTTCACTCGCTTCACTTAGGTATTCTGCCTCAGACTCAAATCTGAAACACCGCAGATTCTCATCAACTTCATCAAAGAGATAGAACTTCAGATCCAGCTGCCTGTAAGACGCATCTATAGTGATAATGGAACTGAATTCTCTAACCTTCCACTCAACGGAATCTTGGTGTCTAAAGGTATCACTCATAACTTCTTAGCTCCTTATACACCTCAACAAAATGGTGTAGTAGAGAGAACGAACCGTACTCTAGTTGAAGCAGCCAGATCCATGCTCAACTTAGCACTCCTTTCTCTTTACTTCTGGGCTGAAGCCATAGCAACTACATGCTTTGTTCAAAATCAAAGCATCGTGTGCAAATGCCTCAATAAAACACCATATGAGGGTCTCAACAACCGGAAACCAAATGTTCATTTCTTTCACATATTTGGGTGTAGATGTTTTGTGATAAACAACAGAGATCATCTTAACAAATTTGCAACGAAGTATGATGAAGGCATTTTTCATGGGTATTCTACGAATAAGGTTGCTTACCGGGTTCTTATCAGACGTACGAGGCTAATCATTAAGAGCTTCAATGTGAAATTCGATGATTCTTACATCTGCAAGGCCCTTTCATCCAATGAAACCACTGCCATGATGGAAAGTGATATTCCTGCTTCTTCAGGTCCTCTAAACCTGGTTGAAGTCAATTATGATGATTTTTCGACCCTGTTGAAACTGCAAAACTATCCGAAGTTCTTGTGTCACCAACTGCTCAACAACAACACGCTGATGTTTCTGGTCCGTCTCTATCCGAAGTAGCATCTCTCAATACTTTCACCTCTCCGTTTGAGGGGAAATCTCTACTCCGGATCAAGCAACAACCATCGAGATTCCATTACTTGATGATGCTCAAGCTCCTATCCTCAAAAGATCACCACCATCAAACGTATCTTCGGATTCGGATGATGAAATCATAGAGACCATCGAAACTCGAACCGATTCAAGAGTCATTTCTCTCCCATTAGCAGTCCCGGGGGAACCTTCTCAGGTTCCAGAGGAACTCCCATCAGCAATCCAGGGGGAACCTCTCCAAGCTACTCAATAAAGTTTCATTCTCGCTCAAACATGCCAAGATAACTCTACAAGATGTTCTCAAATCCATGGGGAACTGCCAGCCCCATCCGTAGACACCTCTGATATTGAAGGCATCCTTTTTACCACAGTCGGTGACCATCTGATGCCTCATCAATATGTATGGACGATGGACCAACCACCAGGTCAAATCATTGGCAATCCATCCGTAGGTATCCAGACTCGATCTTCCAAGGATTTATCTGATCATTGTCACTACGCAACATTCATGTCTACAGTCGAGCCATGATCAATCAAAGAAGCTCTATTGGAACCTGATTGGATTTCTGCTATGCACGAAGAACTAGAAGAATTCAAATGAAACAAAGTGTGGCAACTTGTTCCCATACCACAACGCTATACTATTGTTGGAACAAGATGGGTGTTCAAGACCAAGTTAGATGAATCTGGTGCGATTATCAGAAATAAGGCAAGACTAGTTGCAAAAGGGTATAGTCAACTGGAAGGTGTTGACTACGACAAAACATATACTCTGGTGACAAGAATGGAAGAAATTCGAATATTTTTACCATATGGTGCCCACAAAAAACATCAAGGTACACCAAATGGATGTTATGAGTGCCTTTCTCAATGGGGAATTGAAAGAAGAGGTTTATTTGCAACAACCTCCCAGTTTTGAAAATATTGAATTCCCTGACCATTGCTACAAGCTTCAAAAGGCAGTCTACGGTCTGAAGCAAGCTCCAAGAGCTTGGTACGAGACTCTTTTTGAATTTCTAGTCACTTTAGGCTACAAAAGAGGAGTGATTGATCCCACGTTGTTTAGAAAAGCAAACGGTGACCACCTTGTGCTTGTACAAATATATGTCGATGATATCATCTTTGGATCAACTGATCAAGGAATTGTGAATCATTTTCCTAAACTCATGACAAACCAATTTCCAATGAGCATGAATAGAGAGATTAACTTCTTTCTAGGTCTTCAAGTCAAACAAATTTAGCAAGGGATATTTATTCATCAAGAGAAGTACACCACTAAACTTTTGAAGAAATACTCTATGGACAACTGCTCCTCGGCTAAGGTCCCTATGGCCTTCGGATATAAGATCTCTGATGATCCTTTTGGCGAATCTGTGGATCGCAAGACTTAAAGAGGCATCATTGGCTCTCTTATGTACCTCACTGCAAGCCGACCGGACATTGTCTTTGCTACTGGTTTATGCGCAAGGTAACAGGCTGACCCAAAAGTGTCACACATATACCGCAGCCAAACAAATTCTCCGGTACCTAAAAGGAAGCAAATCTCTTGGTTTATGGTACCCCGCAGGCAATGATTTTAGTCTGCAAGCTTTTACAGATTCGGATAATGAGGGATGCAAACTCGATCGAAAAAGTACATCTAGTGGATGTCAACTTTTGGGAACTAGACTTGTCAGCTGGTCCTCAAGAAAACAAAGTTGTGTTTCTTTGTCTACCGCAAAAGCAGAATATGTGGCCGTAGCTAGTTGTTGCTCTCATGTTCCGGATACCAATCTACTGTGATTCTGAAAGTGCCATTGCGATTTCTCATAATTCTATCCAGCACTCTAAGACGAAACATATCAAATTACTGTATCATTTCATCAAAGACCACATTCTGAAAGGTAACATCGAACTCATCTTTGTCCTTACCCATGAAGAGGTTGCTGATGACTTTACAAAAGCACTTGACTCTACCAAACTCAATGCATTCTTACAAACGTTAGGGATGATGAATCCGGACCCTAAAATCTTCTTGAATTGATAGGTACTGTAGACCCTATTGGTCTCTATTGCGGTTCTAGCCGAAAGACATTTATAACAGATGGTTTTGGTATATCTTGTATACCGCAGTCTATGTACCGCAACCATATGTTATATCTATCTTTCATGGGTCTTTATTGCTTTTTGTCACTAACTCTTGTACAAAGTGCTCTTCTCAGTTTCTCTCACTGCAGTCATCCGCAATGACAAAGAAGCCATCCGCAATGAGGTGTTCATCTGCAGTTACATAAATTGTTTCTCAGACTGGTCCTTTTCTCAAATACAAAATAATGTGTGACTTAATGATCCTTCATTAAATAAAAACATTCCTTTGAGAATATTGTCTCATTCTTTTTCTCTAAACCTCGTGTCAGACTTATTTTAGGTATGATGACAAAATAACAGATTTTCCCAATCAAATCCTCTAATATGTCTTTTCCTATTACCCCACACCATCACATCCGTTACAACTTCTACTTTATCAAACGGATTTTTCTCACCCCCTCCACACATTCTCAAGACCTTATTCAACATCTGACATTTCGTTAAATGCAGAGTCCTTTTTCTAGTAAATCCCAATTTCAATCTTTATCCCCTTTTTTTATCAATTTGTGGTTAAGATTAAAGATGCTAATCTAAAAGATAAACCCAAACGTTTTTTTACCCAATTTCACTTAGATAAAAAAAAACGTTTCCCGCTCCAATAAACCACTATAAAACCCTTTTCTTCTCCACAAGGAAACGTTTATGCTCTCATAATCCTTAATCCTTTTATGCATTCTTCAAGCACTCTCAAAAACTCAACAATGGTGAAATCCGGTGTGTCAAAGAAACAATCAAAAGCCTATGGATCAGTAAACCCAACTGGTTCATACTCTCCCACAATTGCCTCGAGCAATTTCAGAGCCGTTTTCGAAGATAATCCCACATACAATGCCCCCACAAAACTGATGATCAAGTTCTTGAAGAATCATCCCATGCTGGGACCATTCGATGCTTTCACAGACGTTGTTACACACTCCACTCTCTACAAATGTGCTTTCTCTGTCTATTGCCCAATCGATAACCCCCAGGAAGTCCACCTAAATCTTATCAATGATTCTTTGGTCATTTTGTCCAAAGAAAAAAATTTCAATGCTATCAGTCTGCTTGTTCATCCCTCCATAAAGTTCTCCACACCATCAATAACGGACATCACCTCAGGTTTGTATCACATGGGCTATGAGAAGCAGATCAAATGAATTGTTGAACTCAAGAAGAACCAATTGCCTACGATATGGTAGTTTGTATGCCATTTTATCATCCACAGTCTGTCCAGTAGAACCGGAGGCACGGATAACATGGGCCTAAAGCTTTTGGAACTGGTTTGGAGCATCTACACATGCCACGATGTAAACTACGGTTAGATCCTTTGGGATAACTTTCTGCAATACATTCCCAAGGAGAGCCCAAGGCAGAACCCAACCGAACTCACTATTGCTAGGTTCTGGTCTCTCTGCATTTCTGACTTGCATGCGGATGCTGGAATTGACATGGGCGGTGACATTAATGTCTTCGTCACCAACGATCTAAAAAGGTACAACCCTTCCTATGACCAAACAATCTTTGGACCAATCCACAGACTTCCTACTCATATTATTTCTAGCCTTGGTCTCAAGACTACAGATGTATCAGACCACATTGAGGCTACGGAAGGTATTGACCCATACCTTTCTACCCCGCCTCTTCCATCCGCAACCTTAAACCCTGAAGGTACTATAGTCCCTTCCACTACAACTCTTTCTAATATCTCTCTGAGACGCAAACACAAGGTTTCTTCTCACCATGGTCCCCGCAACCCAAAGATATCTGGAACTCCCAAAAAGGATGCCTCTAAACCATCCAAACTCTCAAAGGAAAGAAAAACACCACCCGCAATCACAACTGCTGAACCAAGTCGCCATGACTCCATCAGTGGTTTTGGCACGGTGACCATAAATGTGCAAGGATCCATGAACCCAAGGGACACCTTGCTGCGATTTACAGGAATTGACGGTGAAGACTCAAATGATTCTTGGAGAAAGTATAAACCCTCTAACGAGGTTGAAGCCAAGAAATATGCCACTTTTTGTAGGGCATTCCAAGCTCGCAAGGATCAACAAATCAAACAACAGCAGCTCAAGGAACAAGAGATACAAGTTGTGGCCAAGTATTGGGTAGATGCCATAAACAATGCCAATACCATAGCCACCATCCTCAAGGTTCAAGAATGGATGTCCGCAATGGCCGAAACAGTTCAGAAAGCTCAGGACGCCATTGTTGATCAGCATGTTTCTCAAGCTCCCCCTCTCCCACTGCTGCAGGTTCACAAGATGACGAACCGGAAATCAAAGTGAGCTCTGCTCCCATTTTTGGCTTCGATAATGATGAACTACAAGAGGTAAACTGTGACAACCCGATATTTTGAGTCAATGTAATGTAAAACCGATCAAATTTAGGTCAAAATGTAACCTTCCTAAAATCTTATTCGGATTAATTAAAGTAATAGAAATCATATCAAGGTTTGCGTACATAAAAAGAACGTCCAAATCTGACCTCGGACGAGGAAGTTATGAATTTTTGAAGAAATTCCTTAATCACGTCATTTTAATAAATAAATAATAAAAATAATTTCGGAATTTGCCAACGGAATCTAAACGAAAGTCGTAGATCATGGTCTCACCTTCGCGAGGATATAAAGAACGTCAAAAACGGAGTTCGTATGAGAGAGATATGAATTTTTGAAGTTTATTTAAAATAAATAAAAATTTAATTATAAATTCCCGGTAATATCCGAAGGGGAGTCATCGGATTGGACCGAAGTACGCCCTGCGTACCTTCGTACGCCCCGCGTACTGAGATCGAGGGTCTCGGATCGTCCACGTCGCACTATCCGAAGAGTTCTAACCCGTCCGACCCGTCCGAAGCTCCGACCCGTCCGACCCGACGTCCCATCCGACCCGCCGTCCCATCCGACCCGCGTACCCAGCAACCCGTCCCATCCGAACCGAGGCAGTCGAGGCTTCGGTCATGCATGACGTACGCGTACGCGCTGCGTACGAGCGTACGCCCCGCGTTCGGAGGCGGTTCAGCCTTCCTATAAATAGGATGCGAGGCTTTCCGAAAATGTTGCTCATTTCTCTCCTCTCTCTCACAACTTTGTCTCGTTTTCCGTGCCCGTTATAACCCGAAGCTCTGGTCTTTTTGCTCAAGTCCCGAGGGTCGATTTTACTCCCAAGATTCCCGAGAATCCCGAGAAAAATCCGTTTTCTGAGACGAGACTCTGCCCGGTTTTCCATCTCGCTTTCTTCAATCAATCAAGTGAGTTTCATACCCCCTAATCAACCTGTTAAATATTCTAAATGCGTTTATATGCTTTCAAAGGGGGGAAATACAAGTTAAATACTTATAGTTATTGTTTCAATCACTTATGATTGCTCTAATCACATGTGATTAATAACTAGGGAAGTCAGTGGTTTTATCACTATTCAAACTATATATATCAAACTGTTTTACTTCTAAATGTTTTCCACACCCATTTACTATTCGAATTTACACCGCAACTGTGATTTAAGCAAATGTTCCTTATACTTAAACTGTTTTAATCAAATCTACGCCTTCAAATTGTTTTATAGATTGACATCAAGTTAATCTTTCTTTAATAAAATATACTTATGTTTCAAATGTCTTATAAACACTTATTTATGTTTTTAAATTACAAATTGCATGCCCATATATGTATAGACGTATAAATAATGTTTAAAGGGCTTAGGAAGGCTATCCACCTTGTTTCCTTTTCCTCGATTTGGATGTGGTCTGATAGGATTTTGGGTAACCATCCGAAGGTCGTTTCCATATTAATTATATATCAAATATACATATATAGACATAAAAATACTTCCATAATCATACGTACTAAACACACTGTTAACAAGTTACCATCGGGGTAACACAGAATCATACTATTACAACTGCTAGATTAATGAGTCAGTTCATTCATGAGTCTATACTAGGAAGGGAATATATACAACTATACTACGAGAACATATACAACTATACTAGAACAAGAAACATTTCATCACACATGCAAGAATACGATAACAAATGTGATCCACTGTATCGGAGCATGCCTTAAATGTCATGGCCCGAGTTGTAGCCAGAATTCTCTTGGAGGGAGAGCGTTGAGTTTGCGTATAGATCTATACTGGATTGACTATCCTACACCTTGCTGCTAGCTACAGCCGGACCTGCAGGTCTGCGGGTGCCAAACGTCATTCCGTTATTACGACCGTTCTTTATGTCGTTGTTATCAGTCGATAGTATGGTGCAATTATCACATTATACCTTAATATAAATCCGGTTTAAGGTAGTAGTAATTAGTACAACAGTAGTTCTTATTATACAAAACTACAGTACTACAATGATTTACCCATTACATATTTTGGTGATAACCTCACTTAAGCATTAATGTACAAACTATATTTTATCAAATGATAGTTATACTTGGGTAATCACACACTTTTACAACAGACGAGTTTACAAAACGGTTAAGCCTTGGTAGAAGGTTACTTTTATAGAAAATATAGGATTTTCTGAGAGATTCAAACTTTTGCAAATACTTTTAAACATGTATTTACATTTTTACAAACTTATACTTTGGGACAAGTTCAAACGTTTTTGACAATGAACATTGACACTAAAACACTTATGAACTCACCAGCTTAATGCTGATAAACCCTTTCAAAATAACTTGTATTCTCAGGTCATCAGTAGACAGGTACCGATGCCAGCTTTTGAGATGATGGAGCGTACTCAAGACTCATCATTTTATTATTTTGATTTACGTTATATTTTTGGTGTCTAAAACTGTACAGAACACGCATGTATTAAATTTATATATTTAATGCAATGGATGATGTTGTTTGCCTATTTACATTTACTGTGTTGTGATTACCTTACATGACGTCCTCCGCCCCAGAACGTTTCCGCCGTTCTTGGTTTTGGGGTGTGACAGATTGGTATCAGAGCATTGTTTATAGTGAATTGAGTATATCAACCCATAAAAGATATACTAAACTATAAACCCATTAGGGATTAAACTCTGACCAAGAGTCTATACTTTAAATAATAAAATATTTAACTAAGTATACTAGTCTGCATTCATACTAAAATAAGTGTCACAACGACAAGAACAAAAGTATTACGATTGTTAAATATCACAAGTAAGCTCGGGGATGTATGGTCAGTCCTGGAAATGGCATAGCCTGATCAACTATGCTGATCCTAGGAGTGATTAGCACATGCCTTAGAATGGTTGTAATAGGTTAACAAGTCTAAAAACTTACCAACAATACCACAAGAAGATCAATAGAATTTAAACTTAAAATACTATAGGAGTATTTTGCGCTACTAGTTACACGTATACTATATTCTTATACCTCTATTCTCGCATAGATCTTGATGGCTAGATATCCATCATGGCGACCCGTACTTTCCCAATGAAGGCAATGCCGGGTGGATCGATGAAGAGCCCGAAGTTGATCATCCAATCCCTTTGGATGATCACCTCGCAGAAGGCTTTTCAGATGGGTCCGACTCCGAGCCTGAAGTCAACAACCTACCGATTGTAGGTCAAGCCCCGAACAACAACCCTCGACCAGCGTTTCCAGGTCCTACACCCATGTGGGCAAACAACCTGAACCGCTGGAGTGATGATCAGGGTCAACCCTTACCATACTTTGGGGACCGAACCTTTTACAACGTCAGCGATGGTGGCTCTACTGACCGAGCTCTGCCTGTTATTATCCGCAGAATAGCTCGTATTGTCGAGCAAGGTGGAGCAGCCGTCGACCGGGTCATAGAGATTGATGCCGACTCAGGGGTCAACAGTCAGCATCCGCCGTCTTGAAGAAGACATGGAACGGACCCGGAGGACTTAGGATCGACCCATTCAAAGAGGTGTCTCGTCAAGTGTCCGACCGCAGTACTCGCCCGGGATTTTCCCATCGCCGTTAGTTAATGTCTAGTACATCTCCGTCTTGTAATTAAAGAATAGCCTTTAACATCTGTGCTCCAAGTAGCACTTGTGTGTAAAATATTTCTAACTTTCCGTACTCAAATTTGAAATCTAAGGACTGTCAAACTTTTCTATATGGTATGATGTATGACCTACTGTTAGGTCGATTTTCCCTGAACTTATTACATCAGTAATACCAGTAAATTTTTGAGATCTATCTATCTGGAAAAAAATCTATACACTTGTGCTTTCTAATAATGCTTGTTGTGGTTTCAAGCACCCTTTCAACTGTTGGACTATGTTTAGTTAGTCCATGTGTCACTCTCGCGTTGCTTACAAATTGATTCTTACCATCTTTCTTATCTTTTTTAAACTTTCAGCTGAAGGATGCCTCCTCGCAAGTCTCCCAGGAATAGGAATAATCCTGCACCTCCACCACCTCCTCCGCCTCCGGTCATCGATACTGTAGCCCTGAATGCTGTCGTAGCTGCAGCAGTGGCAACCGCCATGGCTCAGTATCACTCTTCTGATGCCAGCAGAGGTGGAACCCCTGTGGAATCTATTCCGATCGAAATCCCTGTGCGCTCAAGGGAGTGCTCTTACAAGGATTTTACAAACTGCAAGCCGAAGCCTTTCTATGGCACCGGCGGAGTCATTGCCCTCTCGCAATGGTTCGAGAAGACTGAATCAGTCTTCGAAATTTGTTCATGCCCTGCTGCGTGCAAGGTGAAATATGCCGCCTGCACCTTTGAGGGTAAAGCCCTAACGTGGTGGAACGGCCACGTCAAAGCCCTAACTCTCGTCGTAGCCAACGACCTCGGCTGGGAAACAATGAAAGACCTCATGACTGAGGAATACTGCCCGAGGGGCGAGATCCAGAAACTGGAGCAGGAACTCTGGAACCTGTCGATGAAGGGCACCAATGTGGTCGCTTATACTGCCCGATTCAGCGAGCTGGTGGCCCTCTGCCCCAATATGGTTCCCACCGAGGGGAAGAAGATCGAGAGGTACATATGGGGACTAGTGCCTCCGTATCAGGGGAATGTGCTAGCGTCAAACCCCGCTACCTTCGACAGTGCCAAACGATTGGCGCAACGACTCATTGACCATGGAGTCAAAACCTCTGCAACCACAACCACCCTAGCCATCCCGGAACCCTCCAAACCCGCTGATACTAAGCGGAAATTCTGGGATGAAAGGAAGAAGCATCAGGCTGCCAAAAAGCAGCAATTGGTGGCAATTCATGCCGCAGTAACCCCTACTGCTGCTACTACTGCTCCGGTGAGTCGGTATGCTGGAAGTTCGCCCAAGTGCACCAAATGCAGCTACCACCACAACGGCCCCTGCCGTGAATTGCAGTGCTCTAACTGCAACAGGAAAGGACACACCGTCCGATTCTGTAAGTTCCCGGCACAACCTATCAACCAAGTCCCTGGCTCTGGCGCGAGCCCAACCTGCTATGGATGTGGCGAAGCAGGCCACTTTAAGAAGGACTGCCCCAAAGCGAGGAATGCTGGAGGAGCAGGGAGGGTACTAGCTATTGGCCACGGGGAAGCAGTTGCTGACCCGACAGTAGTAACCGGTACGTTCCTCCTCGATAACTCCTATGCATGCATTCTATTCGATAGTGGAGCGGAGCGAAGCTTCGTAAACCATAAATTTGCTCGCATGCTTAATCAACCACCGCACGCACTCAAAGAACTATTCACAGTAGAAATGGCTAATGGAAAAACTGAAAACACGAGTAGCATATACTTAGGTTGTACCCTAACCCTAGACAACCATTCATTTCCAATCGACCTCATGCCAGTCTCAATAAAAAGTTTCGACGTCATCATTGGCATGGACTGGTTAAGCCTTCATCGTGCCGACATCATGTGCTTCGAGAAAGCAGTCCGTCTAAACCTCCCGTCTAACGAAACTCTTATAGTCTATGGCGACAAACCCGGTGCAAGTCTTCGCATCATATCAAGTATTCAAGCACAGAAATACCTGCGTAAGGAATACCACGCATTCCTTGCTCACGTCGTCGACACGAACCTAGAAACGAAAGAACTAAAGAACCTCCCAGTAGTGAGCGACTTCCCCGACCTTTTCCCAGAAGAACTACCCGGATTACCTCCACAACGACAAGTCGAGTTCAGAATCGATTTGGTCCCAGGAGCTACCCCAGTAGCCAAGTCGCCCTACCGTTTAGCACCAGCCGAGATGCAAGAACTCTCTGGTCAACTTAACGAACTGCTCAGCAAGGGCTTTATAAGACCGAGTTTCTCACCTTGGGGAGCACCGGTCTTGTTTGTTAAGAAGAAGGACGGATCCTTCCGTATGTGTATTGACTACAGGGAACTCAACAAGCTGACGATCAAGAATCGTTATCCTCTACCACGCATAGATGATCTATTCGACCAACTGCAAGGGGCGAGCTATTTTTCTAAGATTGATCTGAGATCCGGATATCACCAGTTACGAGTGCTAGAGGAGGATGTGCCGAAGACTGCCTTCCGAACTCGTTACGGACATTACGAGTTCGTGGTGATGCCATTCGGATTGACCAATGCGCCCGCAGTCTTCATGGATCTGATGAATAGAGTATGCCGACCCTACTTGGATCAGTTCGTCATCGTTTTCATTGACGACATCCTAATCTACTCCCGAAGTAAGAAAGAACATGGCGATCATCTGCGACAAGTTCTAGGAACATTACGAAAAGAGAAACTTTATGCGAAGTTCTCGAAATGTGAATTTTGGATCCGAAGAGTCGAATTCTTAGGACACGTGGTAAGCGAAGAGGGAATCCACGTGGACCCATCCAAAATTAAGGCCATTGAGAACTGGTCAGCACCGAAGACTCCTACAGAAATTCGTCAATTTCTAGGTCTCGCTGGCTACTACCGCAGGTTCATTCAGAACTTCTCACGAATAGCGAAGCCTCTTACAACCCTAACCCAGAAAGGTGTGGCCTTTGACTGGGAAGAGAAACAAGAAAGAGCGTTCCAAACGCTCAAACGAGCCTTGTGCACCGCACCAATACTATCCCTTCCGGAAGGAATAGAAGACTTCGTAGTTTATTGCGATGCATCGAATCAAGGGCTCGGATGTGTTCTGATGCAGCGAGGTAAGGTCATCGCCTACGCCTCGAGACAATTGAAGACACACGAGGTTAACTACACGACCCACGATCTTGAACTAGGAGCAGTAGTGTTTGCTCTGAAGATCTGGAGACATTACTTGTATGGAACGAAGAGCACTATCTTTACCGACCACAAAAGTTTACAACACATTTTCGATCAGAAGGAGCTCAACATGAGACAACGACGATGGGTCGAGCTACTCAGTGATTACGAATGCGATATTCGTTATCATCCGGGTAAAGCCAACGTAGTAGCAGACGCCCTAAGTCGGAAGGAATATTCTGGTCGCAAAGTCAAGTCATTATCGATAACCATCCATTCACACCTGACTAAGCAAATTCAGGCGGCTCAACTTGAGGCCATGAAATCTGAAAATGTGTCAAGTGAATCCCTTAGAGGAATGGACAAGAATTTAGAAGCCAAGGGTGACGGAGCTTTATATTTCATGAACCGGATCTGGACTCCGAAACATGGTGGCTTCCGAGACTTGGTCATGACCGAGGCGCACAACACTCGGTATTCCGTCCACCCAGGTTCAGATAAGATGTATCTGGATCTTAAGAAGCTATACTGGTGGCCTAATATGAAAGCAGAGATTGCTACCTTCGTAAGTAAATGCCTTACTTGCGCAAAGGTTAAGGTCGAGTACCAGAAGCCCTCTGGTTTATTGCAGCAACCAGAGATCCCGGAATGGAAGTGGGAGCGGATCACTATGGATTTCATAACCAAGTTGCCCAAGACAACGGGTGGACTTGACACCATATGGGTCATCGTTGATAGATTGACCAAGTCTGCACACTTCCTGCCTATCAAAGAAACCGACAAGATGGAAAAGCTTACGAGAACATACATTAAGGAAATCGTACGGCTACATGGTGTACCTATGTCCATTATCTCCGATAGAGATAGTAGGTTCACCTCAAGATTTTGGCAATCACTACAACATTCCCTAGGAACGAGGCTGGACATGAGCACAGCCTACCATCCTCAGACCGACGGACAAAGTGAGAGGACCATCCAAACTCTAGAAGATATGTTGCGAGCCTGCGTGATTGACTTTGGGAAGGCATGGGATACTCATTTACCCCTTGTCGAGTTTTCCTATAATAACAGTTATCACACGAGCATCAAGGCTGCTCCATTTGAAGCTCTCTACGGCCGTAAGTGCAGATCCCCTCTGTGCTGGGCTGAGGTGGGTGATACCCAATTAGCCAGGGGGCAAACTTCTGACAGTACTCTCACCGGTCCGGAGATCATTCGGGAAACAACAGAGAAAATCGTTCAGATTCGTGAACGATTGAAAGCCTCTAGAGACCGACAGAAGAGCTACGCTGATAAACGAAGGAAACCTTTGGAATTTCAGGTGGGAGACCGAGTCCTCCTCAAAGTCTCACCCTGGAAGGGCTTGATACGCTTCGGCAAGCGTGGGAAGCTTAATCCGAGGTACATAGGGCCTTTCGAGATTCTTGCAAGAGTCGGCCCCGTAGCTTACAAACTCGAACTACCAGACGCACTTCGTAACGTACATTCTACATTCCACGTATCTAACTTGAAAAAGTGTCTATCCGACGAGACTCTCGTAATCCCACTCGACGAGATCGAAATCAACGAGAGCCTCAACTTCGTGGAAGAACCTATAGAGATCATGGACCGTGAGGTCAAGCAGACAAAGCAAAGCCGTATCCCTATCGTGAAGGTTCGCTGGAATGCCAAGCGAGGACCGGAATTCACTTGGGAGCGTGAGGATCAGATGAAACTGAAGTACCCTCACCTTTTTGCTTAGTTATTTGTAAATTCTAGCTTGCTTAAAATTCTAATTTCGGGACGAAATTCCTTCTAACGGGGGGATGATGTGACAACCCGATATTTTGAGTCAATGTAATGTAAAACCGATCAAATTTAGGTCAAAATGTAACCTTCCTAAAATCTTATTCGGATTAATTAAAGTAATAGAAATCATATCAAGGTTTGCGTACATAAAAAGAACGTCCAAATCTGACCTCGGACGAGGAAGTTATGAATTTTTGAAGAAATTCCTTAATCACGTCATTTTAATAAATAAATAATAAAAATAATTTCGGAATTTGCCAACGGAATCTAAACGAAAGTCGTAGATCATGGTCTCACCTTCGCGAGGATATAAAGAACGTCAAAAACGGAGTTCGTATGAGAGAGATATGAATTTTTGAAGTTTATTTAAAATAAATAAAAATTTAATTATAAATTCCCGGTAATATCCGAAGGGGAGTCATCGGATTGGACCGAAGTACGCCCTGCGTACCTTCGTACGCCCCGCGTACTGAGATCGAGGGTCTCGGATCGTCCACGTCGCACTATCCGAAGAGTTCTAACCCGTCCGACCCGTCCGAAGCTCCGACCCGTCCGACCCGACGTCCCATCCGACCCGCCGTCCCATCCGACCCGCGTACCCAGCAACCCGTCCCATCCGAACCGAGGCAGTCGAGGCTTCGGTCATGCATGACGTACGCGTACGCGCTGCGTACGAGCGTACGCCCCGCGTTCGGAGGCGGTTCAGCCTTCCTATAAATAGGATGCGAGGCTTTCCGAAAATGTTGCTCATTTCTCTCCTCTCTCTCACAACTTTGTCTCGTTTTCCGTGCCCGTTATAACCCGAAGCTCTGGTCTTTTTGCTCAAGTCCCGAGGGTCGATTTTACTCCCAAGATTCCCGAGAATCCCGAGAAAAATCCGTTTTCTGAGACGAGACTCTGCCCGGTTTTCCATCTCGCTTTCTTCAATCAATCAAGTGAGTTTCATACCCCCTAATCAACCTGTTAAATATTCTAAATGCGTTTATATGCTTTCAAAGGGGGGAAATACAAGTTAAATACTTATAGTTATTGTTTCAATCACTTATGATTGCTCTAATCACATGTGATTAATAACTAGGGAAGTCAGTGGTTTTATCACTATTCAAACTATATATATCAAACTGTTTTACTTCTAAATGTTTTCCACACCCATTTACTATTCGAATTTACACCGCAACTGTGATTTAAGCAAATGTTCCTTATACTTAAACTGTTTTAATCAAATCTACGCCTTCAAATTGTTTTATAGATTGACATCAAGTTAATCTTTCTTTAATAAAATATACTTATGTTTCAAATGTCTTATAAACACTTATTTATGTTTTTAAATTACAAATTGCATGCCCATATATGTATAGACGTATAAATAATGTTTAAAGGGCTTAGGAAGGCTATCCACCTTGTTTCCTTTTCCTCGATTTGGATGTGGTCTGATAGGATTTTGGGTAACCATCCGAAGGTCGTTTCCATATTAATTATATATCAAATATACATATATAGACATAAAAATACTTCCATAATCATACGTACTAAACACACTGTTAACAAGTTACCATCGGGGTAACACAGAATCATACTATTACAACTGCTAGATTAATGAGTCAGTTCATTCATGAGTCTATACTAGGAAGGGAATATATACAACTATACTACGAGAACATATACAACTATACTAGAACAAGAAACATTTCATCACACATGCAAGAATACGATAACAAATGTGATCCACTGTATCGGAGCATGCCTTAAATGTCATGGCCCGAGTTGTAGCCAGAATTCTCTTGGAGGGAGAGCGTTGAGTTTGCGTATAGATCTATACTGGATTGACTATCCTACACCTTGCTGCTAGCTACAGCCGGACCTGCAGGTCTGCGGGTGCCAAACGTCATTCCGTTATTACGACCGTTCTTTATGTCGTTGTTATCAGTCGATAGTATGGTGCAATTATCACATTATACCTTAATATAAATCCGGTTTAAGGTAGTAGTAATTAGTACAACAGTAGTTCTTATTATACAAAACTACAGTACTACAATGATTTACCCATTACATATTTTGGTGATAACCTCACTTAAGCATTAATGTACAAACTATATTTTATCAAATGATAGTTATACTTGGGTAATCACACACTTTTACAACAGACGAGTTTACAAAACGGTTAAGCCTTGGTAGAAGGTTACTTTTATAGAAAATATAGGATTTTCTGAGAGATTCAAACTTTTGCAAATACTTTTAAACATGTATTTACATTTTTACAAACTTATACTTTGGGACAAGTTCAAACGTTTTTGACAATGAACATTGACACTAAAACACTTATGAACTCACCAGCTTAATGCTGATAAACCCTTTCAAAATAACTTGTATTCTCAGGTCATCAGTAGACAGGTACCGATGCCAGCTTTTGAGATGATGGAGCGTACTCAAGACTCATCATTTTATTATTTTGATTTACGTTATATTTTTGGTGTCTAAAACTGTACAGAACACGCATGTATTAAATTTATATATTTAATGCAATGGATGATGTTGTTTGCCTATTTACATTTACTGTGTTGTGATTACCTTACATGACGTCCTCCGCCCCAGAACGTTTCCGCCGTTCTTGGTTTTGGGGTGTGACATAAACAAACCCTCTCCTTCTGATGACAATCTAATGATGTTTGATGAAGATGAAGAATCCAGTGGTTCTCATCACTCTACTTCTAAGCCAAAGGAAAAAATAAGAAGAAAAAGAATGTGGTGACAAGAAAAGAATTTCTCAGTATACAGGCCAAAGTTGATCAAATATTAGTTACGGTTAAGCCAAATCGACCGCAACCAGAAGACATTCCTGGACCGCAGCCCCTGATGGAAAGAATCGAATGGCTGGAAACTAGAGAGAGAATGGTTGCGGAGCGTATCTCTCTGAAGGTCGAAATGGTGATCAGATCACTTGACAATAATCGTCAAGCTGATCACAGAGAATTTATGGATGCTGCGGAACACCTCATCTTTGAGGTTATCGCAATCAAAATCGATCTCCAAGCATCCATTGCGGATCAAGCCTCACATTCTGAGAAGTTGATCGTTGAGACTTGCACTGCTTATGAGTTCGCAATCTTCATTCTCCAAACAACAATCAACAGAATGCAACGATCTCTATCTTCCAACTTCCATGGTCCAGAAATCCTTCAACTCACCGAGGAGATCCACAAACTACACTTCAATCCCTCCATCCCCAATAATCAGCAACTTTCCGAAGCCCTCAAAGAACAATTCCAAGTGGTGTTTGACAAGGTTGATGGCCTTCGTCAATGGCTTGAGGAGGCTCTGGGTCTAAACTCCTCAAGAAGGGGAAGTGAAGAAGTCCATCATTCCAACCACTCCATCTCACACAAACAAACTCCCCCAGTCTCTACTCAAAAAATTCCCACACCACAACCTTCACCGTAACCTGAAAAAACCCCAACACCACAACCTTCACCGCAACCATCTCATGACACTCCACCTCACAACTCTCCACTTCAAACTGAAAACACTCCTGAAAAAATAGAGACTCCCCCTCACTTCAAGAATCTGGTGGAATATATGTCTTCTCCGAGTTCTAATGACTTACCTGCCACTTCTCCAAGAAAAAGTGATTGGAGGGCAGCCAAGCTTGGTGAAGAAGTATGGAGACTGTGCGGTTTTGACACAGTCATGGATGAGTCCCTGATAAACTCTTGGGTCAATCCACATAGCACATTGCTTAATGATGACTACATCCCACGTCTTACATATGCGAAACCCCCCCCCTCAGATGGTTACTGGGATGTCCCAATCTCACCAAATGCCAGATATTTCACTATATTTGAGCAGTTCGACCGCAACCTTCCTGAAGATAAAAGACTTCCAATGGAATTTGAGAGACTTAGCCAATTCTATGCTAAACATGCCTCTCCCGTTGAACATATATGGTCTAACGATAGACCATCCGCAGTTAAAAATTACAAGATTCGGAAGTTTATGAAGGCTGAGTTCATCTAGTACACCTTGACCAGGAGGGAACACGACTACATCCGCACCCAGGCTGATTTTCGAAGTATGAACCCTGAAAATGTCTTTCTAATCATTAAGGTATTTCAGCACAAGTCTGAGAAGCATCCAAAGATGAAGATTGAACTTGAAAGGGCCAGTACTTTTTTTTAGGAAACAGTCTGTGACTTCGCCAAGATCGATGCAGACATTCACCTTACCATCTCCAAGATTGTTGATCTGCCACCACTTGACCCCGCACCGATGCCTACCGTAGGCTTTAAAGAAAGATGTTTGGGTGCAGCCAACTATCCTGAGCTTGGAGTCATTTTCAAGAGGAAGACAAACAATGTCAAATATTTCATTCCTATGAATGCCATGCATCGTCTCACCAGAATGCAACTTGACATCTGCCGAAACGTAGTTGAAAAATCCAAGCACACCACCGCAGAGGTCAAGTTCGAAATAGTTAGAAGAACTAACTGGTTAGAGAACATCAGGAAATTTTGTTGGATCCTGATCAAGTTCCTTAAACTTGATAGCTGATCAAGTTAAAGAGGTCACTTAGGGGAAATTGTTGAAGCAAAAAAGTGCTAAGCCTACTTTGATTGTGCAGGAGGATGTTGATGAGGTTGGACGTGTTGAAGTCTGGTCAACAGATTCGGAAGACGAGGATGTTCGGAAGGTCACGCATGGTGGACGCTTTGCTGTGTGGTCTGGAGTCCCTAAGTACGAGGGAAGATGCTTAATGGTTCATGCTGATGTTTCGGAGAAGAGAGGATACACTGCTTGTTAAAGCAAGAAAGTGACCCTCTTAAATAATAAGCTACCACAACCTCCAAAGCCACCGCAGTCAAGCAAGGTTCATCAACAATCTTCAAGCACAGTCTTCAGTACTGCAGTCTCTATCTTGTTTACAGTAAATTGTCTTTATTGTAAAACACTCTATTGTCTAGTATGTCTTGCATGGCAACTCTTAGAGTTGTAAATCAGTTATCTTTTTGAGTCTCTATAAATAGAACTCATCCTCATGTAATAGATACCGCATCCAATTCTAATACATATCTCAAAGTTCTCTTTCTATCTTACTTATCCAATCTTCAGACTCTCTTAATCAATCGCAATCTCTCCTCGGAGCAAGTCACCTGTGACTTAATCACTAAGTTTGACCTCACTTATTAACTTGGTTTGAATGCACTCCTCGTTATGAATCAGCATATGTGCATACTTGATATAACAATCGTTGTCATTTACATTTCTTTACTTTTCCCCAACTAACTCTCTAACTTCTAACTCTTAATATTATTGTTGAGCTTTTAGATCCTTCGAGATTAACTATTCAGCTATATAGTTGTTCGAACGTTTGTTCAACTGTGTCTCAAAGTTTTTCTCTTAACACCACCGACAGCATGCAGCCCTCTGACAACTATTTTGCTGTAAGACCTATTTCAGAACAGCTCAGTGAATGCGAAAGAGTCATCAGTAAGGTACAATCTATTCTCCAGTCTCTTAATATTCCAGTCGCTCCATTCCAATCTGAATTAGATGATCTAAATTTTATTGTTTCTAGTTTTAGTGATAGTTTAAAATGAACACATCTAAACA
Organism: Lactuca sativa; assembly: GCF_002870075.4. Classification (NCBI taxonomy): domain Eukaryota; kingdom Viridiplantae; phylum Streptophyta; class Magnoliopsida; order Asterales; family Asteraceae; genus Lactuca; species Lactuca sativa. The sequence continues at coordinate 137,051,553 of NC_056626.2, forward strand.
ATTCTAATCTAACTGATCAAATAAAAAACAAGAGTGAAGAGTGACAGATGTGGATAGAGAAGTTGGAGTTAGAGCTGAATAGGTCTTGGCATGATTTCATTTATTTGAAAATAGACAATTTAGAGCTTTAAAAACAAAGAAATATTTTCTTTTTGATTGATAAGAGATTATATTCTAACATTACCCAAAAGCATCTTGACTATGAAATAGGAAAAAGACAAACAAAATAATTTATCCTTTCTCGAATTGAAAGATGATGAAATCGATGCAGAGTGTTATAAGTGTGAATCCAAAGTGTCCTCGGATGATGTTTCTGAATCTTATAAAGTCGGACGTGATAAAAATGAAGCATATATTCAGTCCAAAGAGCATAAAAGCATGTAAAAACAAATGTTGGATGGAAATGATAAGGAGAATATTAAGTCTGAGAATGTACATAAATTTCGCTCTTTATGCACAAAATTGAGTACATAGAACACTTTCGATACTGAAAATATTTCTAAATTTGACGACGGTGACATAAGTGAGATCTCCGTAGAGGATGAGATTGATTGTTTGGCATTTGTGCAAAATGAAGATTCACCAAAGAAAAAGTTGATTTCCGAAAACTCTGTTGAATATGTTCGTATTATTGAAAATAAGGGTTTGGATGTTTTAAAAGCAAAAGCTATAGTATATCCGAAAGTTCAAACTGTCCTTAATCAAGTTTTCGTAAAAACTGGACTGGACAAACGTCAGACATCTGAACTAACATCGTTAGTAGATGATGATAATGTAGATGGTTGCGATGAATTCTTTTGGTCAGGACCAATTGATAGTGTCAATTCTTGTAATGATAAAGGTGGTTCGAGTGGAACCAAAAATGTCCCGAGTGAAACATCTTTAGAAAAGACTTACTTGCCTGATAGAAAATCGAAGCCTAGAGACAAAATTCAAAAGTCAGCTGAGGAACATATTGCCAAGAAAAAACAACTAAATGTTAGATATCAGAAAAATATAAAAGAAAGAAAGCGATTCTAGAAATCCAAAAATTCCAATTCAGTTAACCCAGAAAGATTCGCACATCTAAATGCGAAATTCTCACCAAATCTGAAACCTAGTTCGTCTTCAAAGCCACAATCTTCAACTCCATAGGTTTCAAAACCAAAATTTTTCCAAAACCGTCATTTTCAAAACAAAATGAAACCTTTGGAAAAGACTAAACCTCATTTTTCTCCTAAAACCAATTTTTCAAAAACTGTCAGTACATCAAAAGATGTTAAGGGCAAGGGAATACTTGTTTCGGAACTGGAAATTTCCTTCAAGGATTCCAAAACACACTTGAAAAAGAAGGAAAAGAAGATTGCAAAAAAGGCTGCTAAGAAACATATTACATCTAAACAAACAAAAATTCCTTTAAAAAGAAATCCCAATGATGGAAGGATAATTGTTTTTAAAGTAATGAAAGGAGAGAATTCAGGTTTGATAAAAATAGCGTACTTGGTTGATGAAGCAATAGCATTCCCTTTTTCTAAGAAAACCTCACGAGGACCCAAATAACTTTGGGTTCCTAAATCTCTCCAATATTTGTAGGTGATTCATGACGAGTAGTACGACTCGGATTCGTATACTGATAGCGGCTGCTCACTTCACATGACTAGGAGGAAAGAAGTGCTGAGGGAATTCCGATCACTAAAGGACGGAGGAAAACTAATATACGGGAATAATGCTACAGGAGAAATCAAAGGATATGGGATCATTATGAATGGAAAATGCTAAATTTGAAAGGTAGCATATGTGGAAGGATTGCAGTATAACCTGATAAGCGTTTCTCAATTTGTTGTAGGTACAGGTATGAAGGGATCACTCGATGATGATGGATCCAAAATAATAGAAATAAAGTCCAAGACAGTGCTTCTAAAATAAAAAAGAAAGGCAAGATGTTCCCATTGAATCTGAATCCTATTAAAGGAAAGCATGCCATTTGCCTCGTTACGAAAGCATCTTCAGATGACAGTTGGTTATGCCACCGAAGGCTCTCGCATCTCAACTTCAAGGACATCAAGATACTCGTACTTGGTGACCTAGTGCAAGGAATTCCTATTTTGAATTTCGAGAAGGAATATCTTTGTGCAACATGCAAACTGGGAAAGTAAAGTCAGAGGAGTCATTCGACTATCATCAACACCAAAGTGATTGAGCCACTTGAACTTCTTCATATAGATCTTTGTGGTCCTTATGCAATTGAGAGCATTGGTGGTAACAAATACATTCTAGTTATTGTTGATGACTTTTCCAGATTTACCTAGTTTTATTCTCATAAACAGAAATCATAAGCATCTTTGAAGCTTAAGGACTTTATCAAACAGATCAAGCTTTAACTGTGAAAGCTAGTTCGGAACGTTCGCAGCGATAACGGTTCAGAATTTAGAAACCAAGTGTTTGAAGAATTGATGACTAAAAAGTAGTTGCTCATAACTACTTTGCTCTTTACACACCTCATCAAAATGGAGTCGTTGAAAGACAAAACCGGTCTCTTTGCGAAGCTGCAAGGACTATGCTCTCATTTGCGAACCTTCCACTATACTTTTAGGCTGAGGCAAGCGAAAATGCATGCTATACGCAAAATCGATCACTCGACAATAAAATATTTTCAATCACTCCTTATGAAATCTTAAATAAATTAAATCCTAGTGTCAAGTTCTTTCATGTCTTTTTTCTAGTTGTTTTATCTTCAATTCTAAAGAGCAACGGAACAAGTTCGATGTGAAAGTAGATGAAGGGATCTTTTGGGGTATTCTCTTACTCCGAAGGCATATAGAGTTCTGAACAAAATTTAAAAAAAGATAGAAGCAACCTATTATTTCACGTTTGATGATAACTATATGAAGAAGTATCAGAAGGTTGATCGTCAATCTGAGGAGATTTTTCCAATGACAAATCCGATGACGATTCGTCTTTCCAATCTATATGAGGAATTCATGAATTTGTTTGATGAGCTGAAAAGTCGATTTCTTTGGAATCAAAAGCAACAGATAACAAGGAAGATGAACTAAAGAAGATCATTGATGATGCAGCCAAAGACCTTGAAACGGAGCTTCAAATTCCAAACAGCTCTGAAATTCCACCTTCACCACAAGCTAAAAATGCACCTGTTCAGAGGGAGGGTTCTACTTCAACCTCAACATCCGATTCACCTGCTCAAGGGGAGAATGCAAACCCCGAAGTCAGCCTTGCTGCTCCATTCCAAGGGGAGAACCAGATTCTGAATGTTAAGTCAAATGCATCATTCCAGGGGGAGAATGAAGGTGAAAGTAATTATTCAAATGCTCAGTTGGAATTTAAAGATGTAAATGCCGAATTGGATCCATCCTGTGATCCGAACTACCCTCATTTGGCAAAGTGGACCAGATACCATCCCAAATCGCAAGTGATTGTTTCAACATCTTCCGGTGTTCTCACTAGAGCTCAGCAAAAAGCAAATCAGTCTGCATTATTTTCCGAAATGGAATTTTGCATGTTCAATTCGTTCATTTCGAAATTTGAGCCAAAAAAGTTAAGATTTATCTCGATCAATGAGTTTGAGAGTAAAAAATTTTGGAGGCTGATTCCAACTCCGAAGGATGCATCAGTTGTAGGTTTAAAATGGGTCTTTCGAAGAAAACTTGACAAAGAAGACAACGTAATCAGAAACAAAGCACGATTAGTTATGAAGAGATACTACGAAGAGCAAAGCATAGACTATGAAAAAACTTTCGCACCAGTAGCAAGGCTAGAATTGGTTTGCATTTTCCTTGCCTACACAAATCACAAGAATTTCAAAGTTTATCAAATGGACGTGAAGTGACCGCTTCTTAATGGTGAATTGGAAAAACAATCTATGTGGAGCAACCACCAAGTTTTTTCAATGAGAGGTTTCCAAATCAGTTTTATATATTGGATAAAGCTGTGTACGATTTGAAACAATCACCTCGAGCAAGGTATGAGACTTTAACTCATTTTTTTAAAAGAAATTTATGTTTAAACAAGGATCGTTCGGCCCTACCTTATTTCGAAAGAAAGATGGTGACCACCTTATGATCATTTAGATTTATGTTAATGGTATCATTTTCAGATCTACTAATCCTAGATTAATTGACGAATTTGAAAAATGATGGAGACTAAATTTATAATGAGCGCAATGGGTCCTATTAACTTTTTCCTTGGATTGAATACTAGACAGAGTTTAGAGGGCATATTCATAAGTCAAGAAGCCTACACAAGGACTTTTCTTGCAAAATTCAGAATGGCGGGAGACTCAAAGGTCAAGATTCCAATGGCATTCAGAACGAAACTTACACCGTCTTTGGACAAACCAGCAACTCATAAGACTCTATCGATAAATGATAGGTTCATTGATGTATCTAACAGCGAGTCGTCTAGACATTATGTTTTTTTTTTTGTTTGCTATTGTGCAAAGTTTCAGGAAAATCCTTGCGAACCCCACATGACTGCAGTAACGCACGTCTTCCGATAATTAAAAAGAACGACCTCTCTCAGAATTTGGTACCCTTCCAAGTAAGGGTTCTTTGTGTAATCTTTCTTTGATGCTGATCTTGGAGGATGCGGTCTAGATAGAATGAGTACAACTAGAGGATGCCAATTTCTCGATGGAAAACTCATAAGTTGGCAATCAAAGAAGCAAACATGCGTCTCTCTATCTAGTAATAAAGTTGAGTATATCGCAGCTGCCTCTTATACCTCACAAGTGATATGGATTCAAAGTCAGATTACAAATTATGGGATTAATATGAAGAGAATCCCATTATATTATGATTCTGTAAGTGTTATTCACATTTGCTATAACCTAGTGCAACATTCCAAGACTATGCATATAGCATTAAGGTATCATTTCATAAAGGATCACGTGGAGGATGACAATATTGAAATTCATTAAGATCTACTTATGAACTGGCTGATATCTTTAAGAAAACGTGTAAGTCCCCAAAAACGCTTGATGTATCAATCAGATCCACTTAATGGTACGAAATCCCAAACAAGCGGATGATGCAAGATCAAATGGAGAAGAAGAAGAACAAAAAGAACTAGATGAATCTATGATGTATTGGTGATAAGAATTAAGCTCCAACATACAAGATCCGAAAACACGCACTAGTTCTCTCTCTAACTTTCTCTCTCTAGCACATGCATATGAGAATCAATGCTCTCTAGACCCCTTCCCCTCTTAGACACAATATATATATATATATATATATATATATATATATATATATATATATATATATATATATATATATATATAAATATATTAACGCTCGTGTTTTGGGGCTAAGCATTTGTAGTTGATATAATAGTTTACGTCAACTGCTGTAACTCTTTTTGAAGTAGTAAAGATGAATTATTTGAGTATTATGTGAATTTATGTTCTTCATACTTAATTATAAAGGTATAATAAATAAAGAATAAAAATAAGCGTCAAAATTAAAGTAGGAGATAAACCTGATATCTTTACACAAAGTTTTAGTGGTCGAAACAAGGATTCCGGATATATAAGGAACGCCGAAATCCGAGTTATAACGAAGAAATTATGGTTTGTCGAAGTTTCGCGGCAAAACCGGCACGGCACCGGGAAACATAAAATGTGAATTTACGATAGAGGACTTTTTGACCTTAGAAATCTAAACGAAAATCGTAGAATATGTAAAACCGAGAGCATCCATTAAAAGAACGCCCAAATCTGACTTCTTATGAGGAAGTTGTAAGTTTTCTAAGATTTTCTTTAGCAGTGCACAACCCGGAACTCGAATTTTAGATCGAGCAGTTTTTGGCCTGCGCGACCTAAATGCAAATTGGAGATCTCATTAATAGTAACTCAACGGTAAAAAGACAGATGAAACCGGAGTTCGTACGTAGAAGTTATGAATTTTACGCGGACATTTAACAAAATAATCTTGTAACAGCTCAAATTTTCAAATAAAATTTTCATTTAAAACAAAACATCATTATTCGACAAAAGAGTTTATTCCAAGTTTATTGCAAAAGTATAAATAATAAATCTCCAAGATCTTCAACAATGGCAGTGTGTACGTGTCACGCCGGCGCCTTTCCACGGTCATCACTAGTACCTGAAAAACATAAACACAACTAGTAAGCATAAATGCTTAGTGAGTTCCCCAGTATACGACTTACCCACATACGCCTTCCGGCCCGGACCTTTCGGTCCACATAACATTGCCTTCCGGCCCGTAACATAATCGCCTTCCGGCCCATAACATATCGCCTTCCGGCCCGTATTAAATTGCCTTCCGGCCCATAGTATTTTGCCTTCCGGCCCATAATAGTATAAAACATAACACATGTAACATAACGCACATAACACATAAGTCATATATCATACCGTTCTTTCTATCACATAAAGTCTCGCCTTCCGGCCCGTATAAGCATACATCACATATAAGCATACATCACATATAAAGCATCTACCTCTCTAGACATAGCATAAATATAACACATACGACCTTCCGGTCTCACAGTCAAACCCTTCCGGGTGAAGTATAGTGAGAAGACTCACCTCGTAGTATGCAAGCTATAAACCCTTTGAGCTACTCGCACTCGATCCGCTAATCCGCAGGTTCCCTATAATACCACATACCTTTAATAATGATCTTATCAAACAAGACAATTGACCCTACTAAGTTACATACAGGTCAACGGTCAATCTTGACCGGACTCGTCGAGTGAAAAGGGCAACTCGGCGAGTATAGACACCCCGACTCCACTCGCCGAGTCTAAAGGACGACTCGACGAGTTCTAGTAGATCTTCAAGCTACTCGCCGAGTCTGAAGAACAACTCGGCGAGTCCTAGTGAATCTTCAAGCTACTCGCCGAGTCTGAAGAACAACTCGGCGAGTCCTCGTCATGCAGTCAATCCGCTGCCTCCTGTATTTCGCATGATTTCGAAGTATATAGATATGGGGCTTCCTGGACTTTCACATATACTATTACAGGGGTTTTTAAACACTTGTAACAACACTATAATCTAACAATTCCTTAAATGGGTTTCCTAAACCCTAAATTCGCATACAACGTAAAAGCTACAGATTATGATCCGAAAATTACCTGGAAACGTGTTCCCTGTGTCCCCAACCTCCAGTACTCGACTCCTTGGACTTCCTTTGATCACCACCTTGCCTCTCCTTGTCTAACAATCTCTTCAACCTTCCTCTAGCCCTCACTCTTGCTCCAGATGCCCACAAACTCCCAAGGTATCTTCAATCGGCCAAAAGACGCGACATGACGGCCATAAGATCATTATATACGATTCAAAATCGAAACGGCTAGGGTTCAGCTGAACAGCGTCGACTCGCCGAGTCCCTTATTGGACTCGTCGAGTCCAGTCGCGTATCTGCGACTAAGACCATGGCCCTACTCGGCGAGTCGTGCACCAACTCGCCGAGTCCCCTCCTAAATGTGCCCCAAAAATAATTTAAAGAAATACCTGAAATTCCGGGCTGTTACAACTCTCCCCCACTAGAACTAGACTTCGCCCTCGAAGTCTCATTCTGCGAATAACTCCGGATGTTGCTCCCGCATTTCTCTTCCCGGCTCCCACGTCATCTCCGATCCCTTCTGATGTTGCCACTGAACCAACACCAGAGGTATCTCCTTGTTCCGTAGAACCTTGATCTTCCGATCCCTGATAGCTACTGGTCTCTCGGCGTAATTCAGACTCGCATCCACCTGAATATCTTCTAACAGAACCACTGCTGCCTCATCGGCTATACACTTCCTCAGCTGTGATACGTGGAAGGTATTGTGAATCTGACTCAGCTCCGCTGGCAACTCCAACCGATAAGCTACCCGACCTACCCTTGCAATTACCCGAAATGGACCTATGAACCGGGGCCCCAATTTGCCCCTCTTCCTGAACCGGATCACCCCTTTCCAATGAGAAACCTTTAGGAGAACGAAGTCGCCGACCTGGAATTCGAGCTCGGACCGGCGTCTGTCCGCATAACTCTTCTGTCGGCTCTGGGCGGTCAATAACCTCTGCCTCACTCGTTGAATCTGTTCGGTCGTTTGAAGTACGATCTCTGTACTGCCCATCACTCTCTGTCCCACTTCTCCCCAGCAAATGGGAGTCCGACACCTCCTACCATACAACAACTCAAAAGGTGGCATACCAATGCTCGAATGATGGCTGTTGTTGTAGGAAAACTCAGCTAGCGGCAGATGCGCATCCCAGCTACCCCCGAAGTCTAACACACACGCTCTAAGCATATCTTCCAATGTCTGGATCGTCCGCTAGCTCTGACCGTCGGTCTGGGGATGGTATGCGGTACTAAAATGCAGTTTAGTACCCAACTCCTCATGGAATTTCTTCCAGAACCTGGAAGTGAAACGTACATCGCGGTCCGAAACAATCGAGGTCGGCACTCCATGCCGAGATACTATCTCTCTCATGTATAACTCTGCCAACTTCTCTGCTGATGAACTTTCGCTAATGGCAAGGAAGTGTGCACTCTTTGTTAGCCTATCCACAATCACCCAAATTGCATCGACTCCCCTGGCAGTTTTCGGCAATTTGGTGATGAAATCCATCGTGATCTGATCCCACTTCCACTCAGGAATCTCCAAGGGTTGCAACTTACCGTGCGGTCTCTGGTGCTCGGCCTTAACCCTACGGCAGGTCAAACACCTCTCAACGAACCAGGCAACGTCTCTCTTCATGCAAGGCCACCAGCACTCCTTTTTCAAATCCAAATACATATTCGTAGCACCGGGATGGATCGAGAATTTCGATCTGTGTGCCTCCTCCATCAAAGTAACACGCGTACCGCCCACGAATGGTACCCAGATCTGACCCCGAAATGTCAGAAGTCCCCGCCCATCCGTAACGAACTCTGAAATCAACCCGACGACCCGCTCCTGTTTCTGCATCCCAGACTTCACGACCTCGGCCTGTGCCCCACGAATAGCATCTAATACCGGAGTCATCACCGTCAATCTCAAACACACGTCCCGCAATGGAGTACTCTCCGCCCTACGACTCAATGCATCAGCTACCACATTAGCCTTGCCTGGGTGGTATAGGATCTCACAGTCATAATCCTTAACCACGTCTAACCATGTCCTCTGACGCATGTTTAGGTTGGGTTGATCCACCAAATACTTCAAACTCTTATGGTCCGTGTATATGGTACAACGAACCCCGTACAGGTAGTGACGCCAAATTTTGAGGGCGAACACTACTGCCCCCAACTCTAAGTCATGCGTGGGATATCTCGCTTCGTGAGGCTTCAGCTGCCTCGATGCATAGGCTATCACATGGCCCCTCTGCATCAACACTGCACCCAGTCCTGAAATCGATGCGTCGCAATATACGACGAAGTCCTCCATCCCCTCCGGGAGAGCTAATACTGGTGCTTCGCACAGTCTCTGACGAAGTGTCTCGAAGGAAGTCTGCTGCTCGGGTCCCCATGAGAATGTAACACCCTTTCGGGTCAATTTGGTAAGTGGCACCGCGATCTTGGAGAAGTCCCTAATGAACCTTCGATAGTACCCCGCCAACCCAAGGAAACTCCTGATCTCCGAAGGTGACTTCGTTGCCTCCCAACTCATCACCGCTTCCACCTTGGCCGGATCGACCAATATCCCTGCCTGATTTACAACGTGCCCCAGAAATTGAACTTCCCGCAACCAGAAGTCACATTTGGAGAATTTTGCATATAGCTTCTCCGACCTCAGTACCTCAAGGACCTCCCTCAAATGTCCCTCATGCTGCTCCCTAGACCGCGAATACACCAGAATGTCGTCGATGAATACAATCACAGACCGATCCAGCATCGGCCTGCATACCCTGTTCATGAGATCCATAAACACTGCTGGGGCATTGGTGAGCCCAAAAGGCATCACCACGAACTCGTAATGCCCATACCGCGTCCTAAAGGCTGTCTTCTGGACGTCCTCATCCCGCACTCTTACCTGATGGTACCCTGATCTCAAATCAATCTTGGAAAACCAAGATGCCCCTTGCAACTGATCGAATAGATCATCGATTCTCGGTAACGGATAGCGGTTCTTGACTGTCACCTTGTTCAGCTCCCGGTAATCGATACACATCCGGTGTGAACCATCCTTCTTCTTGACGAACAGAATCGGTGCTCCCCACGGCGAGCTACTCGGCCGAATAAATCCCTTCCCCAACAACTCTTGAAGTTGCGAGGACAATTCTTGCATCTCTGGAGGTGCAAGACGATAAGGCACCTTCGCAATAGGCGCAGCCCCTGGAACTAGATCGATACCAAACTCCACTTGCCTCGCAGGAGGTATTCCTGGCAAATCCTTGGGAAAAACATCTGGAAACTCGCGCACCACTGGAACCTCCTTCAATGTCTTCGGTCTCTCGGAACTCTCCCGCGTATCCATCACATACGCCACAAAACCGTTACATCCCCGCTGTAGGCATTGCCTCGCCCTAGCCGCCGAACAAAAAGCTGATCCCGAACGGGTACCCTCGCCGTATACCATAAGAACTCCCCCACTAGGGTCTCGTATAGTCACCAGCTGACGCTCGCAGTCGATAACAGTGCTGAATCGGCTCAACCAGTCCATGCCTACAATGACACAGACATCCCCCATCGCAATAGGAATGAGGTCAATCGGAAACGCGACCCCGAAGATCTCTAGCACACATCCCCGAAGAACCTCCGTAGCACAAATCACCCTCTCAGCCGCAATAGAAACGCTCAAAGGTCGACTTAACGGCTCACGACTAATGCCGATGTGCTGACTAAAAGCTAACGATACAAACGATCTACTCGCACCCGAATCAAATAACACTAGAGCAGGCATAGAGTTCACAAGGAAAGTACCTACACATACATTTACATAAGCATAACATTTCGACCTTTAATTAAATACGCGAATGATAACATACCTGCCACAACATCGGGCGTAGCGCGGACCTCCTCCGCAGTCAGCTGAAAGGCTCTCCCACGAGCCCTCGGGGCCTCGACCTTCGCCGGTCGGGTCTCAGTAGTCCGGGTAGTAGGTGTAGCTCCCTGACGAAGTTGCGGACACTCGGCCTTCCGATGGCCTGTCTGGTTGCAGTGAAAGCAAACCATAAACCCCTTAGGGCAATCCCTGGCAATATGTCCCTCCTTGCCACACTTGTAGCAACCACCAGCTCGACACGCCCCCTCGTGACTCTTGCCGCACATCGCGCAAGTGCGACCCTTCGAACCTCCCATCCTCGAATCAGCGAACTTAGTCCGCTTGGCTGCCGGCTGAGACTGGGCCGGCCGTCGATCCACCTGCCGAGACTCAGCCTCCTCCCTCGCTTGAGTCTCCAACTCGATCTCGCGCTTCCTGGCGTTCGCCTGAAGCTCAGTGAAAGTACGATACGTGGAGTTTGACACAAACTCCCGGATCTCCCTCTTCAAAACACCCAAATAGCGGCTCATCCGCGACTGCTCCGTAGATACCAGCTCGGGGCAGAACATTGCCCTCTCATGAAACTTCCGTGTGATCACTGCCACGGAATCAGTACCCTGCTTAAGGGTCAAGAACTCCTGAATCAATCGCTCCCTCTCTACCGGGGGAACGTACTCGTCCCTGAACATCTCCGTAAACCTCTCCAATGTCACCGCCGAAATCTCTGCCTGAGCGAAGTTCGCCGCCACGAACTTCCACCAATCCTTCGCTCCCAGACGGAGCTGGTTCAAGGCGAACCGTACCCTCAAGTGCTCCGGGCATGAGCAAGTATAGAAGCACCCCTCGATGTCGGCGATCCACCTCATAGCTGCAATCGGATCCTGCGTCCCATCAAATTCAGGGGGTTTCGTGTTGCTGAATTCCCTGAATAGTAATGACTCACCCCCTTGCGGCCTGGCAGCAGCCACAGCTACGGTAGCGGCAGCAACTGCAGCTTCAGTAAGTGCGGCGTACCGCTCCTCAAACTCCTCCATCAGCGTGGTCTTAATAGACCCAAACATCTCCGGGATCTCAGCCCGGACCGCCGCAGCTACCTCTTCCTGAATAATCTGACGAATCTCCTCGTCACTCGCACCGCTCGAACTCGCCCCATTGCGTGTGATAACCATGATGTCTCTGAAATACAACATAAAATCATCAGAGACTCCACCAAGTACAATTGTACTCGATACGCGCCCTACCCAGTCTCCGATTTCCAGGGATTCTTACTTGAGTCTTCCACTGATCCGGTGCCTTCGGTAGTACGGGCCCAATACTACCGACCACACCGTATCAGTATTCGTCCCAAATCTTCCTCCCCAAATCCCGAATAATGAGTACTCTACCTCTAGTATGCACTATCTACTTGCACGCTACAAAATATCTCATATAAGCAATCTCCCTAGACTAAGGCATCACAAAACAGGCAATTCTAGTCCTATCATGTATACCTAGTCTTCTAGCATGCATAACAATTCATAATTCAGTGCATAACATAACATCGTAAGGTATTTTGGGGATCTTTACCGTTCGGACGCTGGCTACTCGTACACACTGTTCCATCCTTGTTTTACCGCCTTACCATTTATAAAATGTTGTGTCCTTATTATTTAAAAAGGTTTTTCCTCAAATCCCCGGTCTGAGTTCAGTTGCACCCAAAAGTACACCTGAATCCCTCAAACCAAGGCTCTGATACCAATTGTAACAGCTCAAATTTTCAAATAAAATTTTCATTTAAAACAAAACATCATTATTCGACAAAAGAGTTTATTCCAAGTTTATTGCAAAAGTATAAATAATAAATCTCCAAGATCTTCAACAATGGCAGTGTGTACGTGTCACGCCGGCGCCTTTCCACGGTCATCACTAGTACCTGAAAAACATAAACACAACTAGTAAGCATAAATGCTTAGTGAGTTCCCCAGTATACGACTTACCCACATACGCCTTCCGGCCCGGACCTTTCGGTCCACATAACATTGCCTTCCGGCCCGTAACATAATCGCCTTCCGGCCCATAACATATCGCCTTCCGGCCCGTATTAAATTGCCTTCCGGCCCATAGTATTTTGCCTTCCGGCCCATAATAGTATAAAACATAACACATGTAACATAACGCACATAACACATAAGTCATATATCATACCGTTCTTTCTATCACATAAAGTCTCGCCTTCCGGCCCGTATAAGCATACATCACATATAAGCATACATCACATATAAAGCATCTACCTCTCTAGACATAGCATAAATATAACACATACGACCTTCCGGTCTCACAGTCAAACCCTTCCGGGTGAAGTATAGTGAGAAGACTCACCTCGTAGTATGCAAGCTATAAACCCTTTGAGCTACTCGCACTCGATCCGCTAATCCGCAGGTTCCCTATAATACCACATACCTTTAATAATGATCTTATCAAACAAGACAATTGACCCTACTAAGTTACATACAGGTCAACGGTCAATCTTGACCGGACTCGTCGAGTGAAAAGGGCAACTCGGCGAGTATAGACACCCCGACTCCACTCGCCGAGTCTAAAGGACGACTCGACGAGTTCTAGTAGATCTTCAAGCTACTCGCCGAGTCTGAAGAACAACTCGGCGAGTCCTAGTGAATCTTCAAGCTACTCGCCGAGTCTGAAGAATAACTCGGCGAGTCCTCGTCATGCAGTCAATCCGCTGCCTCCTGTATTTCGCATGATTTCGAAGTATATAGATATGGGGCTTCCTGGACTTTCACATATACTATTACAGGGGTTTTTAAACACTTGTAACAACACTATAATCTAACAATTCCTTAAATGGGTTTCCTAAACCCTAAATTCGCATACAACGTAAAAGCTACAGATTATGATCCGAAAATTACCTGGAAACGTGTTCCCTGTGTCCCCAACCTCCAGTACTCGACTCCTTGGACTTCCTTTGATCACCACCTTGCCTCTCCTTGTCTAACAATCTCTTCAACCTTCCTCTAGCCCTCACTCTTGATCCAGATGCCCACAAACTCCCAAGGTATCTTCAATCGGCCAAAAGACGCGACATGACGGCCATAAGATCATTCTATACGATTCAGAATCGAAACGGCTAGGGTTCAGCTGAACAGCGTCGACTCGCCGAGTCCCTTATTGGACTCGTCGAGTCCAGTCGCGTATCTGCGACCAAGACCATGGCCCTACTCGGCGAGTCGTGCACCAACTCGCCGAGTCCCCTCCTAAATGTGCCCCAAAAATAATTTAAAGAAATACCTGAAAATCCGGGCTGTTACAAATCTCCTTGTACTATTAAATTTAAGATCGGACAAGAATTAGCCGACGTAGTCTAAACAAAAGTTGAAGATCTTGTTTTTACCTACACGTGGATATAAAGAACGTCGAAAACGGAGCTTGTATGCGAGAGTTATGACTTTTCTAAGTCGGGAGGCTGACGTATGAGTTTAGGTGACGTGGCGCGATCATAGCCGTTGCTTCCTCCCCGAGGCTAGCCACCAGATGGTGACACCTAGCCTACAACTCAACCAGTTGGAGGCCAACCTGATGAGTTTTGGTGATTTCTAGCCTATAAATAGAGGTGTCGGGCATTCCCATTTCTTCACACCTCTCAAGCCTTCTTTCTCTCTCTATAACCTCCCTCTAGCTCTCCTTAAGCCCCTAAAGCCTAGGAAAACCCCCTAGCACCTGAAGGAAGCCCCGAGGCTCCGAGAAAAGAGCTTTTCAGTTCGGAAATGCTGCTCCAGCGAACCCCGGTTTTTAATAAAACCCGCTGTAAGTGAGTTACGCATATCGTACTTTAAATATATAAAAATATAACATCGTTATTATGAACCTATAAATAAGATTTATCAGTGATTAAAAGTCGTTATACTAATTGATCCACTTATGGGAATGATGTCTAGGTTTTGATTTAGTGAGGTGTTTAAAGTGAGATTTCCAAACAGTATACTGCGTATACAAAACGGTCCGTACCTCTGATATGATCCTATCTGGTTGTTCCTTATTTGATAGATCATGAAAGTAGACTTTGAGTTAACGATGAATCTAGACTAATAATTAGTCGCAATGAATATTAGACTAAAATATAGTGATAATGATACTAGGTTTCATCGAAAGAAAATAAATTAATAGAAGCAAAGCGTTGTCTAAGTTCGGAATCACCACCTTAACAAGTGAGTGCATAGTTATCTTCATCTTACACATAGATATGAAGTATTTTAGATAAATTGCATGCTATGTGTGCATATTGTCTGAATACTTGTTGTTTGTGCTGGATGAAAGATTTTATACATGTTTTAAGTGATTTAAACTGTATATCTATTTTATATCTACAAAATATGTTGGGTAAAACATGGGTAGATATAATAGTTGGGTGTGATGAAATAAAATGATGAGAGGCCTCGATGTTGACGACGTTTCCAGTCATGTAGTAGAGTATAGATGACGACCATGGACTTTTCTAGACAATCCAATGGAATGCTAGCAGGCTCGCAGCATGTAGGTGTTTGTGAACGATGTGTTCCCCGGTGTACTCCATCCCCTCATGGTTTCCTAAAGGACATTTATTACTGAGGAATCCCCTTAGCACTAGAGTCTATCCCAATTATGATCCTTAGGCTAGGTCCCTTATGATAGGTGTTTTAGAGATGTAAAGTGAGGATAATGGGAATGGGTAATCAGGTTATTGTTGGTTGATGAAATTAAATAACTTATTTATTGTGGTTTGAAAACCCTATGTACTAACTAGGCTCCCAAGCCTGACCGACTCAGTTTCATGTATTATAGGTAGTGGCGCTCGAGAATAGATGTGATGTTTTGGATGAGGGATTACAGATATAGGCCTGTAGATACGAAATAATGTAGTAAAGCTTATATTCTACTGTTTATGCTTTTGATCTGTATCGAACACGACATCCCGAGTCTTTTAAATGAAATACATTTCTACGGAAATGCTTTGATAAATCTTTATCATATTTTGTTTTGGGAAAAAAATTCCGCAACTCTTTTATTTAAAATGTTACTCTGATTTTCAAACAAAGCATAAAAAAAAACGGACTTTTTTGGCTGTGAAAATGGGCATGTCACACACACACACACACACACATATATATATATATATATATATATATATATATATATATATATATATATATATATATATATATGTATATATATATATATATGTGTGTGTATATATATATAGATATATATACATATATATATATATATATATATATATATATATATATATATATATATATATATATGGACCGAAAACCCATGGCCCAAACTCAATACCCATACCAAAAACACATGAGTTGTCGGTCCAGGCCACAAATAAACCAATAATATTTTCGGCCCAAGACTAAAAAAAGTAAATGCTTAGAAAACCAAAGTATAAACCATATTTTTGACGCAACAAAGGCTTGCCCGAAGCATCCTTTAATCGAATTTTTCAAGGCTTAGGAATGATAGAAGCAAATTCCGTTCCGAAAACAACATAGTAAAGCAAAGTAATGTTCCTTTTGCGAACCGCTCCGAGCAGTCGAAATGATTCGCAGTCTGTACTTTAAGTTCCGAATGGTTGCGAACGCTCGGTACGACTTGGAATCCACTATTCATCTAAATGTTAGGATGTTTTTGTATCCTTTGTATATTAAGTTTTTTTCTGACTGATTCGGAAGTTATGACATAGTTTTTTGACTTTATTTTTCTATTTTTTTTTTCAGACAATTCAAAAATCACAAAAATATTATCTTTATTTTTTTGTGTTATCTTTTTCAAAACAACCCAAAATTACCAAAAATAATTTTCTTTATTTTGTGCATTAGTTTCCACATATATTTTAGAAGTAGGTAGATTTTCATTCTGCTCTCAATTCTGAAAGATGGGGATAGGTTTGTAATTCCGAATTCTTTCCACTAGTTAAGTGTCCCTATAAGCATGTTGTTGCATGTTGTCCAAAGCCTCTGAAACTCTATGTTTGAAGCCTTAACGAATTGATAACACCAATCGTTTGTTCCCAGCTAGGCTATTTGTTCACACAAGTCATTGAGCTACCTTACTATTCACACAATGAGTTAAGAATTCACTGTTTGTTCCGGATTTTATAGTAGAGGTACATTTTATATTTGGAACCACCACAACAATTTCTTCATCATTTTCACTTCCACAAATGTAACCCACGAGGCTCTCAGATCTTACCACTTATGTTTATGGTTACACAACATTTTTGTTTGTGATCTTAAATTCTTTATCACCACAAATTGAGTAAAACCTAAAATTTGAAACCAATTTCTGAATTGACGATGAACAATTAATATGTTCTAGACTTTTCACCATTGAATTGACGAACTTCAACCTTCGTGGTTTGTACCTTGGCATCTCATAATTTTTATTTTTGTGAGATCATAATGAAATCTTCTTTTCCGAAGACTTTTCTTCCCATAACAACAAGTTATTATTATTTTCTTGAGATTTATATATTATCTAGCCACATAAATCAATCTAAAGGATACTTTTTATTATGGCTACACTGGTCAGACAAGTACTTATTCCAGACTTTCGGATTCATGTTGAGATTCGGAATTTAGATGAAGCTTAAGCCACCCTATAAAGCCTAAATAAGAAGAAGCCTTTAACTGTTTCTCAACAAACAGATGATTGTAATTCAACGGGATACCACACAGACACTTCCGAGTCTCTTTTGACTCTGAAGGAAGAGATTGTTGCCCGGGATCAAACTGTTTTTTATGTTTATTTAAAATTGACATCACAAATTCCTATATATTATTTGTTTTATTTCTTTGTCTTTGGCACACTCTTGCACGAAAATCCTTGTCTTTGCCACACTCCAACATCATCCATGGCGGATTCATCTGAAACTCCTTTTGTTGTTGAACAAACTAGTTCCACTTTGATGCCTAATATCAATGCAAATCAGAATCTCATTATGGATCTTAACTCTTCAAGATACTCAAATGACCTCAAGCTAATGACTGAATGTTTGAAATATTCTCCTATTTCTTAAGCTCTGACAATGGTGGAAACTGTGTGGCTGGTTCATCTCTCTAAGGCATATTCTTCTACCTTCTACAATCAACATGACGGGGTGATTAATTTTGAAATAGGTTCCCGTAAAACCTCCATCTCGAAAACCTGATTTTGTAGGTAGTTTGGGTTTTCTTCCACAGAGGGTGTTGTTGATCCTGAATTGATTCCTTCCTCTGCCATTATTGAGATCTTTCTTCAAATGGCTTATCTTTTTCAGATCACACTTTTGTCCAATTTTAAGAAACCTCTTTTAACACCGATATGGAATGGTCTCTTCACTATTGACTTTTAAAGGGTATTAACATTGTGACAACCCGAAATTCCGTTTCCGAACAAACCATATCAAGCCAATAGAAGTAGAACAGTTACAGTGAAAACTCGGATTTCGAGTATAAGTTTGGCAGTTTTTAGGATTCTACACCTAAGGAAATATTAGGAGAGTGGATGCACTAAGGTTTTGTGCAACACCGTAATTCCAATACCCTAGGACATTAGAGTTCATTCCGAGAATAGAAATATTTTCTGCCAAAAATCTCAGGACTATAAATAGAATTCTGAACCAAATTGGTTCAGTAGTTGAATTCCAATTAGAGAAAAGCCAAATTCTGTCTCACGGATCTTCGGGTTTTTATCCCAAATTGTGAGTAACTCTTTCTAGTAGTGTTAGAAAGCTTTAATTGTGTTCATAACATAGATTACATAGCTAAATCATCCGATTTAGGAGTTTACTCCCCAAGGTGTTCTTGGGCGGTAAACTCCCGAAACCGAGCCTAGATTGTCCCCCGTGCTTAGTAACTACCTTGGACATGTATAGGAGTGTTTTAGGTACAAGAAATCAGCCAAGAAACACCCAAGTTTAGGAGTTCACGGCCCAAGATTAGCTTAGGTCGTAAACTCCCTTGTAACTTGCTCAAATGGTGTTTTTAAGGCACCTAAGGCTTGGACCTTATGTTAGTCAAATACCCTAAAGTATTTAGGACCTAGAAAACATAAGGAAAGCACAAGTATTGAAGAGTTTACGGCCAAGAGTAATTCTTGGGCCGTAAACTCCTATAAAGGGTTCAAAGGACACCCTAAATCCTTCCTTAAGCCAAGAGACAATTTGGGCATGTACCTAAATGAGTTATGGACTAGTTAAAACACTTAGAACCCCATGAGTGAGGGAGTTTACGGCCCAAAAGGTTCCGGGGCCGTAAACTCCATAAAATGGTGCCAAATGTGCCATAAACTCTTCTAAAGCCAAGTACCAAAGCCTAGAATTGTTCCTAGTTAATTTAGTTACTTGAAAGCACCATATAAACCCTCCCAAGGGAGTTTAAGGCCGTAAACTCCTAGGGAATGTGATCTCTGGGCCGTAAACTCCCCAAAGGAGTTCATATGGTACCCAAACACTTGTTTAAGCCTTGAAACAATTCCCCACTAGAGTTGTGATAATTCTAAGCACCATTTAGAGCCTTGCTTGAGAGTTTACGGCCAGGAGTTTACTCCCCTGGGCCGTAAACTCCAATGAATGTGGTCTTTTGACCTTAAACTTCCATTAGGGGCATTGCACTCCTTTGTTGTGACCCATTTGCCTCCTAGCACTTGGCCAAAAGTGTTTTCCTCGCGCTTAAATGTTATTACTTGTATAATTGGTGTTTTAATCACTAATTATTTATATACATATGTCTTCATATGAAATTAGGATCATTGTGTGTGTCTAAAGACTTCACTTGACACCAAGCACTTGCCCGGTCCTTCCTTCCGAGAACAGTCCGTTTAATTCCAGTCACTTACTGCAGGTGAGTTCATACCCCTTAACTAATGTTTTAAACTATTATTAAATGTTTTATGGGGGGATACAAGTAGAAACATGCTTGTTATTATATCGATCACGTGTGATCAATAAGTAGAATTATGCTAGTTATTACAACAATCACATGTGATTAATATACAACATTCAAATGATTTGGCTACTCATTAGCCGTTTTACCAAACAGTTTCCTTCAAATGATTTTTTTAAACATTTTATATGTTTTAAACTCCTTATTACACTGTACCTCTTACTCTGTATATCATATTTCAAACTTATTTGCAACTGTGTTTTATACAAATGTTTCTATATACTAAACTGCTTTATCAAACTTATGCCTTCAAATTGTTTTATAGATTGACATCAAGTCGATCTGTTCTTAAACTAATATTTATGTTCCAAATGTCTTACAAAACTTATTTATGCTTTTATATTATAAATTGCATGCCTTTATATGTATAGTTATATAAGAAGTGTTTAAAAGACTTAGAAGGCTATCCACCCTATTTCCTTTTCGCGCTTGAGATGTGGTCTGGTGGGATATCGGATACTCATCCGTAGGTCGTTTAAATATTAGTTATATATCATGTGTACATGTAGAGTCATAAAAGGTCCTTCCAGTTCATCCCATGCCCTTGGGTAGCAAGGGTATACATCCATGTCCATACTTACTAGTTAGATTACTAGTAAACTACCATATGGGTAGTTTACGAAGATACTAGAACCATTACTAGAACGCGATATCATAGAATGAGTCAGTTCATTCATGAGTCAATACTTTCTAGATAGAGAGAGAACACATGTTACAGTCAGCACATTTACTTGAGTACATTTACATAAGTACATATACATGATTACTTTTACATGATTACACTTACAAGAGTACACTTACATGAATACACTTATATGAGTACAATTACATGAGTACATTTACATAAGTACATTTACATGATTACCTTTACATGATTACGTTTACATAGGTAATATATGACGAGTTATCATTACATTTTTATATGTGTAGGTATTGTTATGAAATCCTCATTCTTACGTTTACCTTGTGATACAATCACATAATCGACGAGAAAGAATGGATTTAATATCCTAGTACCAAAGGATACATTGCGGGATTGACCATTCCTAGAATCTCTGTTAGCTACAGAGGTAAAAGCACATCCACGGATGTCAACGGTTGGTGCCATTATAGGTATACTTTAAGGGACTGCCTATTCCTATACCCAGCTGTTAGCAACAGAGGTAAAAGTACGTCTACAGATGTCTTAAAGTTAACAATGTTAGTTACCCTAGTACCAAAGGGTAATATTCAGGTTACTTGTATTATTACCTTTATTTTGTGACTCATTCACATAACCAATGAGGTGAATTATATTTAAGTATCCTAGTACCAAACGATATAATTTCTTATAATGATAATAATAGTAACACAGTTAGGTCTTGGTAGAAGACTACATTCAGAACAGTTAGGTCTTGGTAGAAGACTACAATCAGAACAGTTAGGTCTTGGTAGAAGACTACAATCAGAACAGTTAGGTCTTGGTAGAAGACTACATTCAGAACAGTTAGGTCTTGGTAGAAGACTACAATCAGAACAGTTACGTCTTGGTTGAAGACTACATTTAGAACAGTTAGGTCTTGATAGAAGATTACATTGAGAACAGTTAAGTCTTGGTAGAAGACTCCTGTTGCTACTAATAGGAATCATAGGGATTTCTAGGGTTTTTCAAACATTTACAGTTGTTCTACAAACATTTTTATACTTATACGAGCTTTCTTTCAAAGCAATGTCAAGTCTTAAATTTTAAGTTTTACAAATTACGACACATTAATGTTTATGATCTCACCAGCTTTAAAGCTGATACTCGCTTTCAAAATTACTTGTATCCTCAGGTCATCATAGACAGGTACCGATGCAAGGAGAAAGGAAGATGGAGCTTGTTCAAGACTTATCTTTCATTTTAATTTATGCTTTAGTGTTTATCAAAATTTGACAGAACACATTTGTATAATAATTATATTATTAATGCAATGGATGATGTTGTTGCTTGTTTACTACATTACATTGTTGTTGATATTATACATGACGTCCTCCGCCCCAGAACGTTTCCGCCGTTCTTGGTTTTGGGGTGTGACTGGTTGGTATCAGAGCATTGTTTATAGTGAATTAAGTATATCAACCCATAAAAGATATACTAACTATAAATACATAAGGGATTAAAAATACTCTGACCAAGAGTTTATACTTTAAATAGTAAAATATTTAAGTATGTATACGTGCTGCATTCATACTAAAATCAGTGTCACTAGGACAGTACAAAAGAATTACGATTGTTGGGCAACACAAGTGGGCTTTGAGACAAATGGTCAAAACTGGGAAGATATAGCCTGATCACCTATATTATCCAAGGGTTGACTAGCATGTGCCTAAGTTTAAGTGTGTGGTTGCAACAATGCTAAAATCTTACCAACCCTACCACAATGAGAACAATAGAACATACCATTAAAATTTAAATACTATAAGAGTATTTGGTGTTACTATAAGTACTTTATACTTGAGAACTAAAACGGGATCTTCATTACTAAGTTGATAGTTGCTAAGTGGATACACTAAGGCTATGTGTAATTAGGATGTTATAGACTTAGAATCTGTGATAATTTTGCCTTACCCCTATTCTGTGTGAATTTGGAATTAGGGTCACTTATTCGAAGGTCTATCCTGTTTAGATTACACATAGCTGGTATGCACTTCACAAATAGCGATGTAACTAATGAAGGTTTTCTAAATAATTATCTAGATAGTTCGTCTAATAATTATTCTCTTACCCTAAATTCTCGCATATAAAACATAGCTGGACTCCATCCCCTCAGCAACCAGTATCTTCCGAATGAAGTCATAGATGGTTGGTTTGGAGAAGAACCAGAGAATGATCATCCTATTCCCCTTGAATGATCACCATGATGAAGACCTTTCGTATGATGCTAACTCTGAAACAGAGGTTGAAAACCTACCCCGAGCAGCTCACTTTCCAATTCCTAACCCTCATCCGGCCTTTTCGTGGCCCGACCCTGAGTGAGTGGAATGCTTGGAAACATGGATCCAAGGACAAGATAAGTCTATGACATTTGATGGCGACCGAAGCTTTTACGACTTGAGCAATAGAGGCTCAGCAGATAGAGTCTTGCCAATCTTGGTCCGCAGAGTGGCCCGAAATGAGATTCAAGGCAAGACAACCCTACATCAGATTACAGAAGTAGTCGCCTATGCTAGAATGCATACCCTCCACACCATTCATCTAGGAGATGCACACGGGAGATCAAAGAGAAACCATGAAACCCTGCTGCAAGCACTGGCTGAATCACGAGCCGAAGTCATAGAGCTCCGGGTACGCCAGAGAGTGTAAGAAAGACACCTACTTGACATGGAACGTCAATTGGCTGAACTGAGAGTTCACCAGAGGGATGACCGTCGCCAGCAGTAGACGCTTTACTTTATGGTCCTTGTTAAAAGGAATCGTTTTCTGTCTATGCCCGATGTGGCATTTTCTATGAAATTATCTTGTTCCGTAAGTACTTTAGCTATGTCTTTATGCTGTCAGGAACTATCTTCTGTGGATATGATGTAAGACCTTTACAAGGTCATTTTCCAGAATCTTTACATCGTGAATATCAAAGATATTGACAGCCGGCTAACTTCTGTGTCATTCTTCATTCAAGTACTCTTATCATTCTTTCATTAGAGACTATCTGAATCATGCTTTAGTCAAGTCATTGGACTATAGCAAGTTAGATTCGGAGACATTTCCAAGTCTCTATTAGTGGTTGCATCTTATTATTCACCAACCCACGATACCTCAGCTCGAACGACGAACGTTTTGAGACCATTCTACGAACTTACTTCCACCCGTTACTAGGACTGCATCATAGGGATGTAGGTCAAACCTTCACGCACATACTTTCATTCTGTACTAGGACTGCATCATAGGGATGTAGGTCAAACATTCAAGAACATACTTCTATTCTTTTCATAAACAGTCAAACTAAGTCTAGGTTCAACCATGCTCGCTCACAAATTCATTTTCTTTCCGTGAAACAGAATCATGTCGCCAAAGAAAGATGAGCAACCCATCAACCAAGCACCAACCCTTCAGATTGATGCGGCTACCTTTCAAGCTGCAGTCTCGGCTGCCGTGTCCGCTATTCTGACCCACCTTCACGCTAACGATGTGAATGTTAGCGGAGCTATTAACAACAATGCCAATCCAGGTGACAATCTAGTACCTCGACGAGCAACAAACTACCACGATACCCCGAGTGCCTGGACCAAGAGTAACAAACGGAAGTTTTGGGCCAAAAAGAAGGACAAATCGCTTCGAGGGGCGAATAAGAAACAACCACCGGTAACGACCTTCACAGCTACTAAATCTGCACCTCCTACTACCATTCCTTCTGGTGTCCCAATTGTCCCTACACCAGCTAGACAATATGTCAGAAACCTACCAAAATGCTATGAGTGTAGCTTTCATCTTCTGGGTAGTTTTCCGTCCGTTACACTATTTTAGGTGCAACAGGAATGGACATACTACCAGCTGTTGTAGGATTCAGATTCAGCACATCACATCAACCACCAATGTCCCAACCTCTCAGATATGCCATCTATGTGGCGTCATGGGACACTTCAAGAGGGACTGTCCAGCAGAGAAGCACAACAACGAACCTGAGGGAGTTTGATTGCAGAGTGGAAAGAGACGGTTAAGGACCCTAATATAGTATAGGTGCCCTCCAAATCGTCAGTTTTTGTATGATCAAAAACATGTTTAAAACTAGTGCAACTAGAGTCTTACCTTTTGCGAGATCCTATCTGTATAGGGATTCTCGTGCTGCGTATACTTGTCTTTTGAAGTATACCTTAATCACAGCAATAGTCTGGTAGTAAATCTAAAGTATTGTAACTCTGTTCATGGTTGCACGGTTGTTTTTGTCTGTAAACATTTTATGTTCAAATCTAATGTCTTTAAGTTTCTGTATGATTCCGACATTATCATACGACTCGATTAAATTTGATCCTCACAAAAACAGCTTCATATGTACGTCTCCTTATCAGTAAACGTTATTTTAGCGAAACCGTCACATCAGAACACCGAAGTACTCATGCCAGGAGTACCTCTTAGTTATTTTCGTTCCGAAGAAATCCCTGAAGTACCACTCGTGCAGTACGTCAAGTTTAAACCAAGGATTCATGCGATTGATCTATCACTATGGAGGGTATACATAAGAGTGATATATAATCAAGCTTCTACAGGTTTAGAATTCATGATTCCACTTTTACTTCTTTTTCCCGGATGGGATATAAACTTAAAGAAGAATCAATTATTCGACTACCTTTTCAACCTTAATTATGTATGACTCGTATACACGAAATGGTGATTGTGAACCAAGTATGAATTTTAATATGAACTTCAGGACGGAGAACTGATTAAGACTACGAGTAATCGCATCATCATACGAACAAACTTAGAACCCAGTACGACTCCCATAAACAGATCACCCTATAGTTTAAACACCCACGGAGATACAAGAACAGTCCGGACAACTTAGCGAGCTACACAGAAATAGAATTAGAAGACTAGGTTTCTCACCCTAGAGAACCCCGCTTATATTCTTCCAGAGATCAACGGATCACATTGTATGTACCTCGGTTATCGAGGACTCCGTTAAGATTTTTCATTAGAAATCGTTATCTCTGCCTCGCGTAGACGGAATGGTTGAGCAAACGCAATGAAAGAAACTACTTCCAGGAATGGATCTGAAATCCGAATATCACCAGTCCGAGTGTTAGGGTAGGATGTCCAGAAGACTATCTCCTGAACTCGATGCGGACACTTCGAGTCCGTAGTGATACCCTTCGGATAGGACCAATACGCCCATAGTTTTCATGAGCTAAATGAATAGGGTTATGTCTTTCTTACTTGGATCAGTTCGTCATTTCTCCACATAATGACTTACTTATCTACCCTCGTAGTAAGAAGAAAACCTAGGGAAACAGTTCCTACAGAGGAACTTTTAGCAAAGTTCTCTAGGCACGAGTTTTGAAATTGAAGAGTCAAATTTCTAGGACACACTGTTAGTAATGTGGGAAATTTTGAGTACTCTTTCAGTTTGTCAAAGCCGTCGAGCATTTATCAACACCAGAGACGCCGACAGTCTTTCGCCAAATTCTAGGTCTTACCGACCTACCACCTTAGTTCATTCAAAACTCCTCGCAAGCTACAGAAACTCGTACGACTTTGACCCAGCAAGGGGTGGCCTTTGACTGGGAAGTTACGCAAGAAAGGGAACCTTTGAAATTCCAAGTGAGTGACCAAGCTCTTTAGGTTAACTCACTCTGGGAATGGCTTAATACGCTTCGTAAAGCGTGGAAAGCTAAATCCAAGATAGACAGGACCTCCGAGATACTTATCAGAATCGGTCCGCGCCTCGCACAAACTAGACCTACTCCGCGAAATCAGTAACGTACTTTCTACTCTTCGCATCTCGATCGTGAAACCATACCTTTCTGTTAGGACTCTTGCAAGTCCACTCATCGAGATCCTCGCCTTCGTATTAGAACCGTAGTCACCCTCGTCCGAGAGGTCAAGCGGACGAAGCAACGCCGTCGCCAGTTAGTGAAGGTTCATTGGAATGCCAACCGAGAGCCCGATTTCACTTAAGTGCGCTAGAACCAATCGTTTAGGAAGTGTCCTCCTCACGACACGATCATTCGTGTGTACTTCCTTGCCTAAATTCTAATTTCGGGACGAAATTCCCTTTAACAGGGGGATGATGTGACAACCCGAAATTCCCGTTCCGAACAAACCATATCAAGCCAATAGAAGTAGAACAGTTATAGTGAAAACTCGGATTTCGAGTATAAGTTTGGCAGTTTTCAGGATTTTACACCTAAGGAAATATTAGGAGAGTGGATGCACTAAGGTTTTGTGCAACACCATAATTCCAATACCCTAGGACATTAGAGTTCATTCCGAGAATAGAAATATTTTCTGCCAAAAATCTCAGGACTACAAATAGAATTTTGAACGAAATTGGTTCAGTAGTTGAATTCCAATTAGAGAAAAGCCAAATTCTCTCTCACGGATCTTCGGGTTTTTATCCCAAATTGTGGGTAACTCTTTCTAGTAGTGTTAGAAAGCTTTAATTGTGTTCATAACATAGATTACATAGCTAAATCATCCGATTTAGGAGTTTACTCCCCAAGGTGTTCTTGGGCGGTAAACTCCCGAAACCGAGCCTAGGTTGTCCCTCGTGCTTAGTAACTACCTTGGACATGTATAGGAGTGTTTTTAAGGCACTCCCTTATAACTTGCTCAAATGGTGTTTTTAAGGCACCTAAGGCTTGGACCTTATGCTAGACAAATACCGTAAAGTATTTAGGACCTAGAAAACATAAGGAAAGCACAAGTGTTGAAGAGTTTACGGCCAAGAGTAATTCTTGGGCCGTAAACTCCTATAAAGGGGTCAAAGGACACCCTAAATCCTTCCTTAAGCCAAGAGACAATTTGGGCATGTACCTAAATGAGTTTTGGACTAGTTAAAACACTTAGAACCCCATGAGTGAGGGATTTTACGGCCCAAAAGGTTCCGGGGCCGTAAACTCCATAAAATGGTGCCAAATGTGCCATAAACTCTTCTAAAGCCAAGTACCAAAGCCTAGAATTGTTCCTAGTTAATTTAGTTACTTGAAAGCACCATATAAACCCTCCCAAGGGAGTTTACAGCCGTAAACTCCAAGGGAATGTGGTCTCTGGGCCGTAAACTCCCCAAAGGAGTTCATATGGTACCCAAACACTTGTTTAAGCCTTGAAACAATTCCCCACTAGAGTTGTGATAATTCTAAGCACCATTTAGAGCCTTGCTTGAGATTTTACGGCCAGGAGTTTACTCCCCTGGGCCGTAAACTCCAATGAATGTGGTCTTTTGACCTTAAACTTCCATTAGGGGCATTGCACTCCTTTGTTGTGACCCATTTGCCTCCTAGCACTTGGCCAAAAGTGTTTTCCTCACGCTTAAATGTTATTACTTGTATAATTGGTGTTTTAATCACTAATTATTTATATACATATGTCTTCATATGAAATTAGGATCATTTTCTGTGTCTAAAGACTTCACTTGACACCAAGCACTTGCCCGGTCCTTCCTTCCGATAACAGTCCGTTCAATTCCAGTCACGTACTGCAGGTGAGTTCATACCCCTTAACTAATGTTTTAAACTATTATTAAATGTTTTATGGGGGAGGGATACAAGTAGAAACATGCTTGTTATTATATCGATCATGTGTGATTAATAAGTAGAATTATGCTAGTTATTACAACAATCACATGTGATTAATATACAACATTCAAATGATTTGGCTACTCATTAGCCGTTTTACCAAAAAGTTTCCTTCAAATGATTTTTATAAATGTTTTATATGTTTTATACTCCTTATTACACTGTACCTCTTACTCTGTATATCATATTTCAAACTTATTTACAACTGTGTTTTAAACAAATGTTTCTATATACTAAACTGCTTTATCAAACTTATGCCTTCAAATTGTTTTATCGATTGACATCAATTCGATCTTTTCTTAAACTAACATTTATGTTCCAAATGTCTTACAAAACTTATTTATGCTTTTATATTATAAATTGCAAGCCTTTATATGTATAGTTATATAAGAAGTGTTTAAAAGACTTAGGAAGGCTATCCACCCTATTTCCTTTTCGTGCTTGAGATGTGGTCTGGTGGGATATCGGATACTCGTCCGAAGGTCGTTTAAATATTAGTTATATATCATGTGTACATATAGAGTCATAAAAGGTCCTTCCAGTTCATCCCATGCCCTTGGGTAGCAAGGGTATACATCCATGTCTATACTTACTAGTTAGATTACTAGTAAAATACCATATGGGTAGTTTACGAAGATACTAGAACCATTACTAGAACGCGATATCATACAATGAGTCAGTTCATTCATGAGTCAATACTTTCTAGATAGAGAGAAAATACATGTTACAGCTAGCACATTTACTTGAGTACATTTACATAAGTACATATACATGATTACTTTTACATGATCACGCTTACAAGAGTACGCTTACATGAGTACACTTACATGAGTACAATTACATGAGTACATTTACATAAGTACATTTACATGATTACCTTTACATGATTACGTTTACATAGATAATATATGACGAGTTATCATTACATTTTTATATGTATAGATATTGTTACGAAATCCTCATTCTTACCTTTACCTTGTGATACAATCACATAATAGACGATATAGAATGCATTTAATATCCTAGTACCAAAGGATACATTGCGGGATTGACCATTCCTAGAATCTCTGTTAGCTACAGAGGTAAAAGCACATCCATGGATGTCAACGGTTGGTACCATTATAGGTATACTTTAAGGGACTGACTATTCCTATACCAAGCTGTTAGCAATAGAGGTAAAAGTACGTCTACGGTTGTCTTAAAGTTAACAATGTTAGTTACCCTAGTACCAAAGGGTAGTATTCAGGTTACTTGTATTATTACCTTTATTTTGTGACTCATTCACATAACCAATGAGGTGAAATATATTTAAGTATCCTAGTACCAAAGGATACAATTTCTTATAATGATAACAATAGTAACACAGTTAGGTCTTGGTAGAAGACTACATTCAGAACAGTTAGGTCTTCGTAGAAGACTACAATCAGAATAGTTAGGTCTTGGTAGAAGACAACATTCAGAACAGTTAGGTCGTGGTAGAAGACTACAATCAGAACAGTTAGGTCTTGGTTGAAGACTACATTTAGAACAGTTAGGTCTTGATAGAAGATTACATTGAGAACAGTTAAGTCTTGGTAGAAGACTCCTTTTGCTACTAATAGGAATCATAGGGATTTCTAGGGTTTTTCAAACATTTACAGTTTTCCTACAAACATTTTTATACTTATACGAGCTTTTTTTTAAAGCAATGTCAAGTCTTAAATTATAAGTTTTACAAATTAAGACACATTAATATTTATGATCTCACCAGCTTTAAAGCTGATACTCACTTTCAAAATTACTTGTATCCTCAGGTCATCATAGACAGGTACCGATGCAAGGAGAAAGGAAGATGGAGCTTGTTCAAGACTTATCTTTCATTTTAATTTATGCTTTAGTGTTTATCAAAATTTGACAGAACACATTTGTATAATAATTATATTATTAATGCAATGGATGATGTTGTTGCTTGTTTACTACTTTACATTGTTGTTGATATTATACATGACGTCCTCCGCCCCAGAACGTTTCCGCCGTTCTTGGTTTTGGGTTGTGACAAACATGGACTTTGGTTCAGTTCTGTGGGCACAACTTGTTCATAGCACACTCTCTTCATGAAGGCATTTGTAGATTTCTTGTGCTAGGTTTTGGTCTGTTATTGTTAAGAGGTTTATCTCTCGCCTTCATATTCAAGTACCAGAAGGCTCGGTACTACCTGCAATTCCAAAAATCCATACCAACAACTTCATCATTTCTGATCCTTCTAATTTTTATTTTCAGGGATCAATTTCGGAAGCCATGCTTTTTCACGTTCCTGCAGATAATGTGGTTATCAACGAATACCGAAATAAGCCAGTATCACGTCCTTGTCAAATATATGAGGCGTTGCGAAAAGCCCTTGAAGATGCAAACAAACCCAAAAAGGGAGGAAAACAAAAGGCAAAAGCAGGACATTTCGAACCTGCTTCCACTCTGAAAAGAAGAAGGTCAAGAAAAATGCTCGCATGCTGAGATCACCCACACTAGTCCTTCAAGAGGAATTGAAGTCCCGAACGATTTGCGAAGATATTCAGGCTCAGAACAAGAACGATGATACATGAGCCACTTTGCAACCCATGGTCTTGGAGCCTACTCCCACTCAGTCTACTGTGAAGGTATCATCTCCCATTTCCACTTCAATTCCCATGTCAGATGATTATTTTCATGTTCCTTCTCCTCCACCTTCTCCTACTACCGGATCTACACCCATCTCTACACCCATTACCATTGCTCCTTGTCCTAATGTATCTATTGGTGTTTCGCAACCACAAATCTTTGTTGCTCAATCTAATCCCCTATACACCGAATCCAATGCAACAACCAAATTTACTACGAGTTCACCCCAAGTGATTGTCAGCGTACCTAATACGGGTGCAGGTGCTTTTGGTGTTACCGTTGGTCCGAGCTCTTCCACCGTCTCGCCTTTAAGAGATGATGATCTTGATACCATCTTTGGTGATGATCAAGATGTTTTTCAAGATTTCCACTACAACCCATTCAATGTTTATTCGAAGAGTGATGATGATGATGAACCCACGGTGAAAAGTCAGTTCATGTCACACCCCAAAACCGAGAACGACGGACACGTTCAGGGGCGGAGGACGTCATGTAAGGTATCACAACAATGTAAAGTAGTAAACAAGCAACAACATCATCCATTGCATTAATAGTATGAATTTTAATTACAAGTGTGTTCTTTCATAATATACAACAATAAAATGAATAATCAGAATAAGACGAGTTTGGACTGCTCCGTCTTCACAACCTAGTCGTCGTACCTGTCTATGTGTGACCTGAGAATACAAGTTATTTTGAAAGCGAGTATCAGCCAAAAAGCTGGTGAATTCATAAGTATTAATGTGTCTTTCATGTGTAAAACTCAAAATGAAAGTCTTGACATTGTTTTGAAAGAAAGCTCATATAAGTATGTAAATATTTGTAAGTAATGGAAAGCGTTTGACTAACCCTAGAAATCCCTATGATCCCTATAAAACAAGTCTTCTACCAAGACCCTTCTGTTTTGAAAGTAGTCTTCTACCAAGACCCGACTGTTTTGAAAGTAGTCTTCTACCAAGACCCGATTGTTTTCAAAGTAGTCTTCTACCAAGACCCGACTGTTTTGAATGTAGTCTTCTACTAAGAGCCGACTGTTTTGAAAGTACGCATCTCTGTAAATGTGATGGTTTTTCCCTATTTAACTATTAGTATAAAACTAAAGTATACCTCATCGTTTATATGTATGAGTCACAATATAAAGGTAATAAGGAAAATAGTTATCTATATCAAATATATCCTACCTCGTCGTTCTTGTGAATATGTCACAAAGTAAAGGAAGAAAATAACATAATAACTTAAGTACTATCCTTTTGCACTAGGATAACTAATAGTGCTAACTTAAGACATTCGTAGATGTATATTTACCTCTGTTGCTAACAGCTGGGTTTAGGAATAGTTAGTCCCTTCAAGTATACCTGTAATGGTATCAACCGTAGGCATCCGTAGATGTTTATTATCCTCTGAAGCTAACAGTGGCTATAGGAATGGTTAGTCCCTCAAAGTATCCTTTGGCACTAGGATGTAAATTCCAATCTATCTCGTCGATTATGTGACTGAGTTAGAAGATAAAGATAAGAAGGGGAAATATATGACAGTATCTACACGTATAATATGTCATAGTAACCCATCATATATTATCCATGTAACAGTATTCATGTAAACGTACTTATCTAAGCGTATCAATGTAAATGTACTCATGTAAGCATATCTATGTAAACGTACTCATGTATCATGTAAGCATATGTAAACGTACTCATGTAAGCGTAGCTATGTAAATGTACTCATGTAAGAATATCTATGTAAATGGACTCATGTATCATGTAAGGTACTAGTATAGACTCACGAATGAACTGGCTCTTGTGTGATTCCTTGTACTTGGAATGGTAAGTGCTATCTCTTAACTAAACATAACATAGTTACTAACCATGTACGTGTATAACCTGAAGTAATGCCGTTGCTACCCAACGGTACTAAACTTACTGAGGACAACTCTTATGTCTCTATATGTATACATGATATATAATTGCTACTTAAACGACCTTCGGATGGATACCCGATACCCTACCAGACCCCATCCCAACGGGAAAAAGGAAATAAAGCGGGTTAGCCTTCCTAAGTCCTTTAAACATTAATTATATAACTATACATATACCGGCATGCAATGGACAATATAAAAGTATATAAGGAGTTTTTTAAAACCTTTAAAGGAAAATTAATATCTAATAAGAGATCGACTTGATGTCCATTTATAAAATGGTTTGAAAGTATTTGATTGATAACAACAGTTTAAGTATAAAGGAACATTTGTTTGACCCACAAATGTAACAGAGTTTGAAATGGAACATATTGTGTTGAATAAACAGTTTAATAAAGTGTTTTAAACACTTAAAAACGTTCAAGATAAACATTTGATGAAAACTGATTGGCAAAACAGTTAACGTAAAGTAAAGTCATTTGCATGCTTCATTATTAATCATACGGGATTGATATAATAACTAATCATGATTCAACTTGTATTCCCCCCCCCCCCATAAAGCATTTATAAACATTTGAAAACATTTAAAAGGTTAATTCAAGGGGTATGAACTCACCTGCAGTGAGCGGATTGGAAGGAACTGTCGGATCAGTGCTTGGTGTCAAGTGAAGACTTAGACACACACAATAATCCTAAATACATATGAAGACATATGTACATAACTAATTAGTGATTTTACCACTAATTAAACATGTATAAACATCCTATTGCGAGGAAAACACTTTGGTCAAGTGCTAGGAGGCTATCGGGTTGCAACAAAGGAGTGCAAAGCCTCATACGCGAGTTTATGGTCCAAAGACCATGTGTGTTGGAGTTTACGGCGCATGGGAGTTAACTCCTGGCCGTAAACTCTCAATTGGGTATCTAAATTATGCTCAAAGATATTACAACTTAAGTGGTTAAGTGCTTCGAAGCTTAAACAAGTGTTTGGGTAGGTTTAATGCCTTAAAATGGCATTGTTTAATGTTCACGGCCTTGGGAACACTCCCCCATGAGTTTACGGCCGTAAACTCATGGTAAGGAGTACCATTTCTTGAATCTTGGTCCTTAGGTCCATGGTGTAATGTTCTATGCTAAAAATTAAGGCTTACTAGAGGATTAGGGGTTCCTTTTGACTCCTTTGAGGAGTTCACGGCCTTGGGACCAACCCCTTGGAGATTACGGCCATAATCTCCCTTGGAAGGGTGTTTTTTGGTGATTTCCAAGTCCCTAATTTAACTAGGAACTAATATAAGATAGTGTCCACGGCTTTTGGAGGGTTTAAAGCACCATTTTGCCCTATTGTTTGGAGTTCACGGTCCAAGAACTCCTTGGGCCGTGAACACCTTACTCTTGGTGTTCCAAGGGTGTTTTCTAGTCCTAAACACATTAGGGTACAAGTAGAAACTAGTTTCAATGCTCAAGGAAAGGACTAGGAACCATTTGTCCCTTATAAAAGGGTTTACGGTACAAGATGTTCTTCGGCGGTAAACTCTTAAATCTTGATGTTTTGATATGATTTTGATGTTATTAAGCACAAGCTAAGCTATATAATACAACTAGATAGAAGTACTCACGTTCTGGGACGAGAGTCCGAAGAACCTTGAGAGAGAATTCGACTTTTCTCTAGTTGGAAATGTAACTAATGAATAAATATG
This sequence comes from Lactuca sativa, assembly GCF_002870075.4. NCBI lineage: Eukaryota > Viridiplantae > Streptophyta > Magnoliopsida > Asterales > Asteraceae > Lactuca > Lactuca sativa. The sequence continues at coordinate 137,085,929 of NC_056626.2, forward strand.
GCTCAGAATCCTATATATAGTCCTGGGATTTTTGGCAGAAAATATTTTATTCACGCAATGAACTCTAATATCATAGAGTTTTAAATAACATAGTTGCACAAAACCCTAGTGCATCCACTCTCCTGATATCTCCTTAAGTGTAAATCCTGAAATACTCCAAACTTATTCCAAAAGTCTGAAATTTTACTGCAACTGTTCTAACTTCTGTTGACTTGATATGTTATACAGAATGGAAATTTCTGGTTGTCACGGTTCAAGGCCCTCAATGAAAAAAATGGATATTCTAATTGGGTCTTCTAAAACTTTGTCTGATAGCGTATATTCATTTCAAGCTCACAAATCATTAATTGAGACACTCATCAAGGAGCATGCCGAAAGCCTCGTTGCATCTTCCAAATCATTTGACAGTTCAAAGAAAACAGTTCGTGAAATGTCCAAAATAGTCAAAAAAACTAATTGCTAATGTTACTCAGTTTATGGAGGATTTTCGGAGTTCCTCTGAGAAAAACACCGAAACTGCGAACAGGGTGATTACCAGTTTTGGAGACACTCTTTAGACGGAGAAAGACATTTTACGAAAGGTTTGTTCAGAACTACAACTGGATAATGCAGAGATGAGATCATGGATAAACTTGCTATGAAGACTGATAAGGTGAAGGTTCTTACAGTACAACTTGCAAATTCCAACCAGTAGCTTGATACCTTAAAGTTTGAAAACATTGTTCTCAAAATATGTGTCGTAGATGTCAACCCTTTCTTGAAAAATCTTGTAGAGAGTCGTGACTCGTTGCTTATGGTTTCGATGCGACAACATCTCGCTGTTAAACTCAAACCAGTATTCTCCATGCTAAATCATATCGAGGGTGTTTCAGAATATGGTATTCTTTCGAAAAAAGGGGGATAAGCTAAGAAAACATATGATCAAGAACCCAAGAAACCAATTGATGAATATGGTGAGCACGAACAAAAACCATAGCCGAAAGCAAAAGAAGATCAGAAGGGTAATGAAGCTTCTCGATCGAAAGGAAAAAGGCAAATTGTTTGATGATGATGATGATGAATAGAAGAAGATCTTTCAGAAGGGGCTAAGCATAAAAGAAAGAAACGTGATAAAGAGCTTGATGAAGCTCAACGTGTTGCAAAGGAAGCCGAAGCTCGGGAAAAGGAGACTTGTGATGCTCAAGTCAAAATCAAAACTCAGAAGGCTCTCTTTCCCCATTAGTCAATCGAGCAAATTTTGAACGAAGCCATTGACAATCCGAACGTTTATTGGTTGGAGTCGGTTGTCTCTTTTGAATTGGAAAACACATCAGAGTCTCAATTTGACTTTCCAATTACACTGAGCGCCTTTTTATTCTGATGTTTTGACAAGATAGAGAAAGCTCTGGATTCATATTATGATGTTAATCACTCGCTTTTCTCCTTCAATCTTAAATACGGAAAGCCTTAATATCAAACATGGAGTTCAAAGAAGATGACTACTATGAAAGTCTTTGGTTTGGTTGAAACATAAAGCTTTATTAACGCTCGGATCAAAGCATCACCAGGGGCAAGCAAATCGATATGAATTCACTCTTGCTAATTTATCGTGCCTTAATCCTTAGAATTGGATTTCCTTGTTCTCTCTTTTGTCAAAAGATGAACAGAAATTTGAACCCATTGTGGCACATCTGAAAAGGATGTTGGTCTCCTATACTCAGGAAGTTGGGAAAATGGATGTGGAGATGGCGTCTGTACTCCGAAAGAAACCCATTATGCAACCAAAAGAAGCTCCGAATAATATCACCAATATGAAACTGGGAAAAATCCGAAAGGATAACTGGAGCATGGCATTTCAATTACGAGAGGGAGAAAAAGTTCAGAGGTGCTTGTTCTTCTTGTCAAACAAGCATCTTTATTCAACATCCTATCTTAACTACATTGTGGGGATTACTGAATATTGTAAATCGAATGATGTTGCGTCTAATAAGTGCTACGCAAATATGATCAAATGGTATATCTCACTTCGCAACACCTAGCTTGGATTGATGCCGAAACTCTTCAAGGTTCAGAAGTGACAATAGCATTGAAGAATTTCCTTCCTTATTTGACAAAAAGGGGGACATTGTTGGGTAATTTCTTGTGTTGTGTCAAATTTAATACGTATGTATTTAGCTTTTATTAAACGGATTGGGCCTGTCCATCTGTATTTATGGTGTTAGGGTTAAACTATAGATATTGCATGCACTTTTTGTATTAGGGTTAATCATTCTTGTGATTCCCTACTTTGTCTTTGCATAAAAGTTCAAATCAAACTCTTCTAAGGCATTGGTTATTAATCATTCAACACAACTTCGATCATTGTTCTTCTTGTGTGATTTACTTTACTATTTTGAATATATCGATCTACATTTTAATATTTTAACACGAAGACTTGACTGTACACTCTCCTGGAAACTATGTTTTATGTAACTTAATAGTGAAAAATTTAGTGGTGGTTTTCAGAACGTTACATTTTTTCTAAAAATGATGGTGTTTTTTTCCTAACCAAAGCTGCTTTTCCGCATAATGAAATCTGTTTTACAACCAAAATAATGTAAGTATTGGTTTTGAAAGCTATTATTCAACAAAAACTATTTTATATTTTGTTTTCTATCAAAACTAAAGCAAATTTATTAAAGTTGTTTTTACATAAAAAACTACTAAAATTGATAAAATAATATTGTTTTTCAAAAAACAACGTTGTTTTTAAGAAAACATTTTTTTGAAGCTGTTTTAGCATAAAATTAGTCTGTTTTACCAAAAACGAATTAGAAAAACTCAAAAAAAGTCATTTATGTTTTAGTTTTTCTCATGAAAATCGTACCATGTCAAAAATAATGCAAGTAAAATTGTTTCTGATTTCTAGTTGGTTTCATGTCAAACGAATTTGTTTTAAGATTGTAGTAACAATATTATCAAAATGTATAATAACAAACAATAAAATTGAAAACGCTGATGGTTGTGTTTAAATTAATTGATTTAAACATTGAAAATCAAACCAGGTTTTTGAAGCATCCCATCTTTTTGCGCCGATTTAGAATTTAAGAATTTTCCACATAAATCTTTCTATTTTAAGAATTGAGTATGTTCGATCACTAAAACACTGACTCAATAAATTATCATGCAAAACTAATGGTTTTTCAAATGTTGGTTATCACCTTACGTGTTACTTTAATTGTTTTAATTCTAATAAGTAATAAAGATAAATTTTATACATTATTGTTTAGATGATATGGTGCATGTGAGATCTTCAAAACAATTGTATATTAAATTGCTTTCTACTTTATGGTTATTTATTTAATCTAAAATTTGTGATCTAAGCTCAAAATAATATTTTGTTTTTATATGTATAGATCTCGATACACCGAGCCATGATTTAACGTATGTGTTGTATGCATGGTTTTTTTTTTCCTTTTTTTCCTTTTTTTCTTTTTTTTTTTGTTTTTTTTTTTTGTTTTGTTTGTGACGTTCATGTCATTTGCATTTTTTTTTCTATAATACATATATTTTTATTAATTGTAATAATTTAGTTAGGAAAATTTGTATTAGAATAGAAAATTGTAATACTTTGAAGACCGGTGGCAAAGAGAAGGATCAAGGAGATTTGAAGTATCCATTTGTCCTTAGTATGAATTGTCTCTCATTTGATGACTTATAAGCGATATAAATAGAATTGACACTCGTGATATTGTTACATGCATAATATTTTAGGTTTGTATGATTCTGTGGATATTTTAGTTTGCATGTTTTCTATCATAAGATCAGAATCACACATTGTTAAAAGTTAACAAAGAAAACTAGTTTTTATAGAAATTTTGTAAAATTGACTGATATGGAATGGTTTCAAAAGAAATAGTTAAATTGTCTTAACATAAAAAGCAAACAAAATCCATATTTTACAAAAACGTAAATCATATGTGACCCATGAAGAAAACACACCTCTTTATAATTTATTGATATGGGGTAGTGCATGGAGTCAACATGTTAGTTACATTATATTTAAGCGGAATTGATACTCGCCATTCTCAAGTGTTACTTAAACTAGGGATCACGTGATTATTGCATGGTTGATTTTCCATTTTGATTCCTGATCTACGACAACCTTATCATGAATTTGGATGAGCATGGAACATATTAACATTGTATTAACATTAGACACTAACCGCATACATATCTAGCAGTTTTATAGGGAATGAAAGTAGAAACAATAAGCCTACCTAAAATAGCTCCTTGATGTGATTACGGAAACCCTTTTCGCATCTTGGAGTGAAATATGGTTATTAGGTGGAACTAAATAATTTCATATTGGGTAATTATTTTTTAAGGATTAACAAAACCATCCAAGATGAAACTTTATATTGAATCATGTCTACAAATGTAAAATCGTCCACCATTCATTTTAATGTTTTAAATTATCTAAAAGGATAAAGTGATTAGGCTAATCAATCTTAACTGGATTCTTAGCTTTAGAATAGTTCTAATGAACAAAAAGAAAGATCATCCCCTAGACAAAGCTTTTCCCAAGGTTCCTCCGACTTTAACATTGTTATTTGCAGAAGGAGCAAATATAAAGTGTACTTTATACATTGATGTAATAAAGTAACATGGAATTCCATTAAGCTGGGAATTGACTATGGGTATCATGATCAGCTAGCAAATTAGTTCATATAATATGTTCACTTTAATTATGATATGAACAACTTGCAATAGTTCATTAAACAGTTACATAGCATGTTGGGGCTAGTAAGACTAACAAGGCTAAGGATTGAAAGTCTATCTTCACTACTCTTATACGTACGATAAAAAATCGAAGTGTCAAGAAGAACAAATCCCAAAAGTTTTAAGGGAGGTTAAAATTAGTATACCCAACACGAAACCCAACACAAAGGACAAAAGGAAGCCAAACTCTAAGACAAATTACGGTAGGCAACATTACTCCACCACAAGTAACAAGAATAAAAAAGCATATATATATATATATATATATATATATATATATATATATATATATATATATATATATATATATAATACCACGTGAATGTTGATGGAAAATGTAGATTACAAAGTGATGCTCTAAGCATAAAAACATGTAACAATTAAATGATTAAGACACATTCAACCTAAAGAGGATCTATGTCTTTCACATAATGACAACATACTATGAACTATCAAACTACAAAAAAAACTAATGAAATCAGAATTCATAAGGAAGTTTACATTCCTGTTGATTTGATATTGTACAAAAATCGAAAACATTCTACAAAGCTTCTGGAAGAGAGCACCAGAAATATCGTGCCTCTGATGGTTCACCCCCAACCCTAGTAGCTAGGTGACTTGAAGAGAGATGATAGTGAGGTGAGTAAAATTTTAGCAATCACTAGAGATGAACGAGTGGCCAAAATTTGACGGCTATAGGACTCTTTATATAGATGAAGGAAACTTGGTGCCAAAGCTAGGGTTTTCGGGATATGGCATAGATTAATTAATACAAGAATCAAGCTACATTATCACCTCATACAATCCCCCTTGGACGAAAATTCTAGGCTATCTCTAGCCAATGTTTGTCCAGCCCATCCCATGGGGTTCTAGAGTCTTCGTGCTTCAACTTTCAATAAATAACCAAACAGTCTCTGCACTTTTAATTAATCCAATTAATCCCAAAGTTAATTTTTATTAATTTCTAATTAATTTTTAATTAAATATTACTATTTTTATTTAACATCTTATTTCCACAATATATTAATAAATTCATTTATTTCGATTTATTAATCATATAATCAATCTATAAACCGGTCTCTCTCTCTCTCTCTCTTTCTCTCTCTCAAAGTCATCCTATTCAATTACTAGGTTTGAGAGCAACCCAAAAGAAGTTTGCTAATAATTCAAGTATATACTAATTCAGTTATTGGCTTAGACACCTAATCCAATAGTCTCCCACTTGGATAAGTCTATAATTACAATTACCAATATAACTTTTGAATTAGATAGCAAAAAGTGCTTCTATAACAATTTTTGAACTCTAAACAGAAAATCCATCGATCCTAAGATAAGCGATCAAATGTTAATCCGTTATTCTAGTTATCATACAGACATTAGACATGGATCAGAATCACTATCATTGTGTAAGTTTTGTCTCCCGATTTCCTGATTATTGATGACGACATAAGACTTCAGTTTAACACATCAATTGACTCCTGGCTAGGCCCAACACTATAAGTCAACAGCAAGTCACCGAGGGGCCTAAATATATATCTTTTCCTATTAAGGAAAAAGGAACAGATAAAATCTCACTCATATGCTTGTATCCTTTACTCACCAGATCATGCATGACATTGTGCTTGATAACACCATGTTACTAATGAGTTTTCCCAACAACAACGCACAACCGCTTTATAAATTACTACTCATATATCTCAATTTTAAGAATATAAGATATTATCATGTCACAATAACTCGTGATATAATCCATGAAGTAATTCTCTGAGCGTGGGTATATCTAACACTTAAATCCCCATTTCTAAGTACTCATGAATATTATAGCAACATAATTGCTATGTATAACTCCTTAGACAATCTACAATCCAATTCATGACAGTCTTAATTCACTACTTACTTCCCAAAGTATGAGCGACTGTGGAATTTGAATAATTAAATTATTCAGACAGTAAAAGATGCAAAATGAAACACAAGAATAAATAATTGTCAAAGGCAGTAAACAGACTTATAAATAATCTCTGTTCTTTAATCACCAAAAGTCAATTACATTTATTTTGTTACAAGTTTCAAAGTGAATCATCTAACTACTAATACTAATATCGTCTCTAATCCAATACTTCTAGTATGCTGATTTTGCTTAACCCTACTTAGAGCCTTTGTGAAAGGATCTGTAGGATTTTCTTCTGATGATACCCACTTCACAATGAGGTGACCTTCTTCTACTCTATGTCTGATGTAATGGTATTTTCTATAGATATGCATTGACTTGCCAAGTCTATCAGCTCTTTAGTCAAAGCAATCACACCATCATTATTGTAGAAAAGTTCTATTGGTTTATGGATGGTTGGAACTACTCCAAGATCTCTTATGAAGTTCCTCAACCAAGTTGCCTCCTTTGATGTCTCACATTCCATTATGTACTCTAATCCGCAAGTAGAATCAACCACTATATTTTGCTTGAGAACGAACACACCCCTCCAAATTAAGAATGAAAGTTTTCTCTATCTGTTTGAAAGTTGGCATCGCTATACCCAATCACTCTCAACATATCACTGCCTCCAAAGACTAGAATCATATCCTTTGTCCTTCGTAGACACTTGACAATGTTCTTAACTGCTTTACAATGAGCTCTAACATGATTTCGTTGATATCAACAGACCATGCTTAAAGAAGAGGACACAATAGGGAGAGTACACATCAAATAGTACATGATCAACCCTGCAACCAATGCATAAGGAACTCGACTCATCTCAGCGAGTTCCTCATCTGTACATGGGCTTTGAGTCTTACTCAATTTGGCATTGCTATGAATAGGTTGCTCTCTTTTATTATAATTTTCCATACTAAACCGTTTCAGTACCTTGTCCATGTATGTACTTTGACAAAGTACAATTAGGCTTCTTTTTCTATCTCTCAATATTCTTATCCCGAGAATATAGGCTGCTTCTCCTAGATCCTTCATATCAAAACACTTTCCAAGACAAGATTTCACTTCATGCAAAGTTGGAATGTTGTTTCCCATGTGTAGCATGTCATCAATACACAATACTAGAAATGTTACTATGCTCCCACTAGCTTTGATATACACACATGACTCATTCTACTTCTAATAAAACCAAATTCATTGAATTTTTCATGAAAGCAAAGATTCCAGCTGCGACATGCTTGTTTCAAACCATAAACAGATTTCTCAAGCTTACACACTCTATTAGGAAACTTTTCATCATCAAATCCCTCTAGCTAACTCACGTAAACATCCTCAGCCAACTTCCCATTAAGGAAAGCAGTTATAACATCCATTTAATAGATTTCATAGTCTTGAAAGGCAGTTATGGCGAGGATTATCGTAATAGATTTTATCATAGCCATTGGAGAGAAGGTCTCGTCATAGTCAATCATTAGGGTTTGAGTAAAGCCCTTCGCAACCAACTGTGCCTTGAATATGTTCACATTAGCATCCATGTCAGTCTTCTTCTTGAAAGCTACTTGCAATAAACTCTCTTTCGACAACGTTCTTAATCAACCAAATTCCAAACTTGGTTGATTACCATCCATGGACTTGATCTCGCTATCCATTGCTTTTTCCGTTTAGCTACCTAAGGGCCTACCATAGCTTCCTTTTAGTTAGTTGGCTCTTCCAAATTTACTAGTGTACGATCATTGATAAGTGTATCCCCATCTGTAGTTATATGGAAACCATAGAACTCAGATGGCGTGCTATCTTTACTAGAACGATGAAAATGTAATGAATTTCCAACTAACTCAACTAGCATTTCTTTTGTTGGTTGAGTGATATTGTATTCTAAGGTTCCTTCATTGGTTGACTCTTAAATCTCTTCAAGGTCAATTACGCACCGACTGTCCTCTTTGCATATGAGGTCTCTCTCTCTTTCTCTCTCTCTCTCTCTTAGACACACACACAAAAGACTCCTCTATGTGCTACAAAGACTGATGGGTTTTAGCCATAAGAAGATCCTATGTGCTCATGCAAATCCTAATGCTTGGATCTAGGTTTCTCTATTGTATATGCAATTCATCCAAGACTATAAACCCTAGATCTAGTATATGATAATCAATATAACATATAAATTAGGGTTCAGATCATACCTTGATTGTTATGTAGCAATAACAATATCAAATCCTTCTTGTGATGACTTTAGAAAGCTTAGAGTCACAAATGTCACTCCTCTAATGGTTCACAAACACCAAGAGCAAGAGGATGAAGAGGAGAAGAGAAGGAGACACCCAAAAGTCGTCCAAAACCCTAAGGATTACTTGCCCACGTTTTTGGTGCTCTAGGGATCTTTAAATAGTGAAGCTATTAGGGTTATCAAACAAGGAAACCCTAATTTGGATGCTTAAGCCCTAAGCAACCCATGGACTCCTTCCTTAAAGGACCTATGACGATTTCTAATGGGTTTCCCCATAGAATTCGTCATCCCCTTTAAATAATGGAGTCTATTAGCTCAATATTCAACTATCATACAATTGACAGTTCAAGTTCCTTAAGTTTAATTAATCTCTTTTAGTCACAAACTTAATTCTTATTAATTCTTGACTAATATTAATTAAACAATATGATTTCTCCTTTAATATATTATTCTCATAATATATTAATAAATCATATTTAATCCTTTCTCTCCAAAATTCATCCTATCATGTTGCTTTGGTGAAGGCAACCCAAAAGGGCCATGCACCATCGGGTCAAGTACATACCAAAATAGTTATGGACTTAGACACTAATCCAACAGTCCCCCACTTGGATAAGTCTAATAACTATTCTGCGTATGTCTTCAGATCCTGATCTGCAATCGTAGCTTTCTAAAGCCGCTGTCAACTCTGATCTTATCAGATACGCATGTCCTTCAGATAAGGGATCATATATTCCTCCATTCTAGATATTGTCGTATAAAGTGAGACATGGATCTAAATCATTCTCTCTGTCCATGTGCTTTTCCCGAATTAAGATTTATGACGACTGACAATAGACTACAATTGAACACATCAATTTAGTCCCGGCTTGGCCAAGCACTTAGGTTTCATCACTAAATCATCGAGGGGCCCACAAATATCGCTTTTATCCTACTTTGGATAAAAGGATCGGATAAACTTTGACTCAATGCTCGCTTTCACTTACTAGCCAAATCACACACAACAATATGTTTTATAACACCAAGTTATTGGTGCGTTTACATATTATCAATGTTCAACCAACTCACAAGATACAACTCACACATCTCGGTTTCAAGAATATAAGATGTTATCATCTCACCAATCACTCGTGATAAAATCCATGAAGTGATCCAAGTGAGCGTGGGTTTAATCCAATGCTCAAATCATATTCATAAGCACTCATGAACATTGCAGCAAACAATTGCTTATGTCTAATACGTTTTAGACAATCCACACACCAATTCACGACAGTCTTCATTCATACCTACTTCCAATATACGAACGACTGTGGTCCGTTTGAATAATTTGACTATCCTTAACCAATTAAATTATTTAGGAAGTCAAAACATGCAAAGTGAAACATAAGAATAATACTAATCACATATGGCCTCAAACCTTTGAGTATAAATAAAACACCTTTTATTTATCACCATATCGATTACTCATTATTTGTTGTTTCGGGTAATCAACTTCTTACTTGAATTATTACACTTGTCCCATGCTCTTAGCATGTACACAATGTTTACCTATGGTTCTTACTTTGTGAAATAGATCAAATGAATACATTTCCAATCCTACTCATTCCACAACTCCCAATCCTTTTCGCAAGTGAAAGAATATCAAATTCTTGCTACTTATAAAATATGTTAGATTCTAACATTTTATCCGATGATCCTTTCGTAATGTCATAGCACAAAAATCACAATGACTATTGACAACAAAATTACAAAGTCCTCTATTGGAGATTGTTACAAGACAATTCCATAGATGTGATGTCTTTCACTCAAAGTACATTCCTTTGAACATCCTTTTGCATAAAAGTTTCTAATCTAGACATTGATTCTCAATATCCAACTCCCATTATGGAAACACTTCCATATTTTCTATAAGACAACTCATTATTAATAGAATCTTATCTATTCACAATAATGTGGATATGGTCCATCCAGTATCATACTTCCAACTACTCACAAGCGACCAATCCTCGATGAACTTTGGATTGTCCTTTGATAGTTGTTTAATTATCTTAGTCAAAACTGATTCTTGTCCTTTTCCCTCTAAATGCGCTAAACATTTGGAAAATTTTAGAATGGTCAAATATTATAGCATTTACAATCGATCCTATACCCGAAGCGTATGGGACACGATGCATAATAAAGATTTGATACTTTATCAATCTTCTGCCATGATATTTTATGTGCTACCTTCTCACAATTCGAAATATGAAGAGGAATGTCGTAATCATAATCGAAATTGAAGAACGTGCTATGTATCCTTGATTAAATTTATTAACATTCCACAACCTAATCTTTTAGATTTGAAATGAAGCATAATATTCTCTCCCTTAATTATAGCAAAACAACATTACATCCTTACAACTTTGCAAAGTATGACTCTTGTTTTCTATAATTAATATTGCTAACTTGAAATACTTGCCTTAATAATCATAAAATCATAACATTTATGCTCCCACTATCATGATGATTATTATAAACATAACACTTATGCTCCCACTAGCTTTGACATGTATTCAGAAACCAGCTTAACTTCCAGAAAAACAATACTTATTGAATTTCTTAAGTTCATGTTTCTAATACCTAAAACCTTGATAATCCTTTATCTAAGCTTATTCACCTTTCCTTTAGATAGCTCATATGTGTGTATAAATAATTAAGACTAATTGCCAAATCTCACAATTCGAATCATGGAAAGGGATACCGTAACCATAATCGAATTCGAGAATACAATTTCACAATCACTCTCCTTTTAAAATCTCTATTAGTGAAAGCATTTCCTCACGGTCATTTTCATGAAGGAAGGAATCTTATGACACTTAGATTTTAATGGTGTATGTGTTCCTATTCATGTGAATTTGTCAAAACCAAAGTTTACGACAAATTCAAGCTCATATGGACCGAACTTTCTCAATCTTGATTTCTTGCCTTATGGTAACACGGCTGCCCACCATGTCTTCCAAGTAGTTAAGCATATCACCCTTTCCTATCAATGTACTTTTCATTGATCGATTTCCTTGCCTTTTATGCATTCAATGAGAACTCATAGGACTCATATGCATAATTAACTCGATTGGAACGACATAGAAACAAGATAATGTTAACACGATAGGTTGTAAACCTCTACTCGTGTGCTAGTGATGATCGATAAGGTTTATTTTGATTTATTCTTGAAACCTTTCAAGACCATTAAGACTCCCACTGACTCCTTAACATATAAGGTTCTCTTGTCAATAAGCATTTCTTGACAAACAAATATTCAAGAGTTAGTGTAGCTTTTATCAAGATAAAACACTTCATAAATTAGTCCTAGTTGGTCTTTGTCTTATCCAAGACATCACAACTTTCCAATTTCAAATGTTCAAGAATAAGAAAACCTTTTTCCAAATTCTACATTAGATGAATGTTATAAACCTTCTTAAGACTTGTCACTCAATGTCACAATCTTAACTCTAAGATTTGGTTTTTGGAACGAAGTATGATTGACTTCTTGATTTATCCATTTCTTCAATTGCTGATTCCTCTTCTTAGACATACAATTGCACAAAGATTTGCTTAGATGATCAATTGAGATATGGTTCTTAACCATTAAGACCTATCATAAAAGGTACTCTCCCTTTTTCTTAGAATAGAAAAACTTTTATCTTTCTGCCTACTTGATTCTTATTATCCGTTCTACTACTGATTTAAACCTTTTCAATCAATTCAAAATTACACTTAATCTTGTAAGTATAATCATATTTACTAAACCTTTAGTAAACAATGACGAATGTCTTGTTACTCTTGTGGTGGACTTGATTAACACACAACCTTGTGTACTCAATCTCCTAGTCCTTCACTTGACCCTTTGTCAATGAATTAGTCTAATTTTCATATATGAAATTTCTCATTCATCATGCAATACTTGTTGTATGATTCCAAGTCTTTATCCAATTGAAACTTGGGCGATGAGAAACTCTTCCTATTTGGCAAATTCTTGACATTTCACAATGATCATAATAAGAATCACATCCATTCGTTGTAGAAATATGCAAACATCAATTTTTCATAACGATTTCATTGGAAGGAAATAAATAAATGAGTCAAACCAAAATTTATTTTATTCATAAAAGCAGCGGAAAACATTTGTCCTTACCATGCAAAATCAACTGAAAGACTATGTAATCAAATATTCCTAAAGCTCTATCTTAACTTTCTAAGCTCAAAATCTTGTTGGATAAGGTGTCTAAGTCCATAACTTATTTGGTATATACTTGACCCGACCGGCATGGTCCATTTGGGTTGCATCTCATCCAAACTATTATGGATAATTTTATGAGAGTTATACACATATGTTTATTAATATATTATGAGTTATAATATATTAATATGAAGTTACGTTATTTAATTAGTTTTAGTCTTAAATTAATTATGGATTAATTTAGAGATTAAAAGGAATACTAATTAAATTATGGGCTATTTGTTTTATATAGTGTGGGCTAATACTCATTTGTTAATGGGCTAGGCTTATGTGGAAGTCCATGGATGATCCATGGAGCTTTTAACCCATGGATCCTTGGAATAGGAAAAGACATGGGTTATTAGGGTTTCACCCTAACCATGCATACTATATAAGCATGCTTATGGAGCATGAAAAAGAGCCTAAGATAGCCTAAGAGAAAGCTAGTGTTCTAGTGTGTGTGTGCATGTGTGTGGCCGAAAATACAAGAGTGTGTATACTCTCTCAAAGTTTTCCAAGAGTTTGTGGTGTTTGTGATTCCATTTGAGGCATTCACACTATTGGTGCTTGGCCCTCAAACTCCTAAGAACCCAACACAACAAAGGTATGTAATCTCTTCTAACTCTTTTATGTTGAAATGTTCCCCATGCCATGTTAGATAGGTTATAAACCTTGGAAAATTATTATTTTGCATGTATTTAGACAAACATAGATCCAAGGTTTATTAGGGTTGCATGCACACTTAGGAAGTGTTAGATTGCTCAAAACCCAACAGTGGTATCAGAGCCTAGGCTTGCTTGTTTGATACTTGATGCAAAATAGTGAAAAAAAGTCGAAATCGTTGCTGTCTGCATGCTAGACTCGCCGAGTCCATTGGGGGGACTCGCCGAGTCCAAGGCAAACTTCAACCTACTCGACGAGTCCGTTCGTGCACTCGGCGAGTAGGATCGAAAGAATGCAGAATCTCGACTTTTGCTGCTGGAAATGGACTGGAAACATTACCCTAAATTGTTTTGGTGTTGTAAAACTTATTTTAGCTGGTGTAATGGTTGTTCTAATCCATTTACAATAGCATATATCAAAAATCCATGATTTTATGTGTTCATATAAATTCTTGAATTTTTGATGATCATGTTCATGTTCTTATGAATTTAGAAAATGATAGGAATTATTTGCTGAATTGTTTAGAATTAATTCTTAATCATTTATGTGTTTTAATGGAGTCCATAATTTGTCCTCAAGTTATGGATTACCAAAGGTCACTTTCATTTAACACACACTTAAAACACATAAGTTACATGAAAATGAAGAGTCTTCAATTTTATGAACCTTTAATTCATAAGTTATGAAATGAAGAGTTTTGCAAAGTTACAAAACTTGTCCTCAAGTTTTGGAATTTGTAAAGTTTCACACACTTTAATAAACTTTAATTCCAAACCTTAGAGTTTTAATAGTTAAAATTCAACCCTTATACTATTTATAACATTAATGGTTAATTATTATATATATGTATAAGAATAAGTCGTTTTACCGTTAGTAGGCCTCATTCACGAAGCCGGTCTATAAGGTGGGTATAAGGTTGTTGCCTATAAAATGGCGACTTAATGGGTGTATACTCTCACCCACCGCTTGCTTGATCGGTGGAGGGTCGTTAGCCGAACGGGTAGAACAACGACTTTAAATCCTCATTAAAAGTATAATGAATATTATAAAATAACTAAACTCTTTTAATTCCCAATCTTAGTTATTTTAGGAAAATGTGAACATGGTGCTAATCCATGGAATTCACACTTTGTACCTTACCAAGTCGTTAGTGGAGCGTGTGTGGTTAACCGGCACACTAATTAGACTAGTAAGGATCACGAAGGGTAACTTAATGTTGTCATAGATCAATGGAGCGTGTGTGGTTAACCGGCACATTGATTAGGTGATAATATTAGGAGTACCAAGTGAGTTAGCATGGTTATTCACACCTTGTTTTGTGATCCTCGGCATCCCAGTCACAAAACTTGAAGGGCACAATCGAGATTGAAACATGCCATTGAAAAGTTCAATGAATCTCAAAAGAATCTAGGAATTTCAAATCCAATTAAACCTAATTAATCATTTCGTTTTCATGGTGGAAATTGGTGAATCGTCATTCGCCTACCTTTCAAATATATTATTACTTAGATTACGGCATCCCTCTTCTAAGTGTAATATATTGTGATTGGATCCTAGCCTTAATATTACATTTGGGTGTCTTATTAAGGATCCTAAATATCTAATCTAAACTTACTTTCTTCTCAAAGATGTCTTCCAACACTAATGCTTCAGGCTCTAACCCAACTGGTTCTTTCTCTCTCATGAATCTTTGTGGGAGGGTCATCTTTGATGGTTCCAACTTCATGGATTGGATTAGGAACATCAGGATGGTTACTCGTTACGAGGACAAGGAATATGTCCTCGATAAGGAGTTAAAAGAACTTGATGAGTCTACTGCTACTCCTGAGGAGATCGCTGAATTCAGGACTCATGAGAGAGATGCTACTAAGGTGGCATGTATCATGATGGCCACGATGACAGCCGAGCTCCAAAAGTCATATGAAGATTTCTACCCTTTTGAGATGCACCAAGACTTGATGGAAAGGTACCATCAGAGTGCTCGTCAGGAGCGGTATGAAATAATCTCCTCCATAATAACTACCCGCATGAAGGACGGTGAATCCGTCACGGGCCACATGCAAAAGATGCAAAGGTATGTGGACCGTTTGCTGAAGCTGAATGTTAACATCCCCGAGGAGTTAGCAATTGACATCATTTTGCACTCCTTGCCTTCTTGTTATGATCATTTTCGAATGACATATCATATGAACAAGGAGGAAGTTACCCTCAGCAAGCTTCAAGGACTCTTGAAGACCGCTGAAACCGGTCTTAAGGGTAAAGCGGTTGTTACCTCTACTACTCCTACTCCAACTTCTACCCCTGTTTTAGCTATTGGGCAAGGCAAAGGGAAAAAGAGGAAGCACCCTTCGAAGGGTACCAAGGGAAAGTCTCTTGAAGGCTCCTCATCCAAGACTAAGAATGGTTATGTCACTCCTTCTGCCATTCCTAAGGATGCTGAATGCTTTTATTGCCATGAAAAGGCACACTGGAAGCGAAACTGCCCTAAGTACTTGCAGGATCTAAAGGATGGGAAAGTGAAACCCACCTATGCAGGTATTTACACTATATTGTCTAATTACTCAACATATTCTAACTCTTGGGTGCTTGATACAGGATGTGGTATTCACATATGTTCTGATTTGCAGGGCCTAAGAAGAAGTGAGTTTGTGGAGCACGGGAAGATAAACTTAATCATGGGGAATAGGAAGGCTTCACCTGTTTCCAAGATTGGAGTTTATACTTTGTTGCTTAATAATGGGTTAAAATTAGATTTGAATAAATGTGTATACTCGTCTGAAATGGCGAGGAATATTATTTCTTTTCATGCTTTGTACAAACAAGGTTTTACCTTTTCGTTTGATAATGAATGTGGTGGTATTAATGCTTTCTTTAATAATGTGTTTTATTTTAAAGCATTACCTTGTGATGGCGTGTATGAAACTGTGTCGATTGTAGACAACTTAGGAAATAATGTGTTGTATATTGATTCTTCTACTAGCCTAGATAAAGCATCATTGTGGCATTGTCGTCTTGGACATGTAAACAAGAAACGCATAGACCAACTCCAAAAGAGTGGAGTCTTGGAATCATTTGACCTCAAATCAGATGATAGTTGTGAATCTTGTCTACTTGGAAAAATGACAAAATCACCCTTCACTGGAACTTGTGAGAGGGGTGAAGGTTTGTTGGACCTAATACATACTGATGTATGTGGGCCATTCAAAACCGCCACAAGGGACGCTAATCGGTATTATGTGACTTTTATTGATGATTATAGTAGATATGGGTATGTCTACTTGATCAAACACAAGTCCGAAACCTTTGAAAGGTTTAAGGAATTCAAACAGGAAGTAGAAAATCAATTGGGCAGGAACATTAAGATGCTTCGATCCGATCGAGGTGGTGAGTATCTTAGTACCGAGTTCCTTGACTATCTTAAGGAGTGTGGGATTGTCTCACAATTGACTCCTCCCAGGACACCACAGCTGAATGGTGTAGCTGAGAGGCGTAATCGTACCTTGTTGGACATGGTTCGCTCTATGATGAGTCGAGTTTCGTTACCAATCTCTTTTTGGGGGTATGCCTTAGAGACTGCCGCCCATATCCTTAATCTAGTCCCTACAAAGAAGGTTACCAAAACACCTCATGAAATGTGGACTGGGAAGGTTCCCAATTTGGACCACATCAAAATTTGGGGTTGCGAAGCCTTCGTGAGGCGTGAAACTCATGATAAGCTTGAACCCCGAAGTGAAAGGTGTATTTTCATCGGCTACCCACAGAAATCCTTCGGTTACCTTTTCTACAGACCCAGTGAGAATGTGGTCTTTGTAGCACGAAGAGGGATCTTTCGCGAGAAAGAATTTATAAGCCAAGGAGACAGTGGGAGGCAGATTGATCTTGAAGAAATTCAAGAATCAATTGGTGAAGGAACCTCAGACACTAGCAATCAACCTGAGGTAGAAACTCCTGTTGATCCAGCTGACGAGTCTGTACCTCCGAGACGTTCCACACGGGTTAGGAACACACCTTCGTTTTATTATGGTTTTCATATTACTACGGAAGGTGATACGTTTATTAGTGATAGTACACTAGTAAATTTGGATGAACCTAGCAGTGTTAAGGAAGCCATGGCAGGCCCGGAGTCTGCTAAATGGAAGGAGGCTATGGACAGCGAGATACAGTCCATGTATGACAATCAAGTTTGGAACTTGGTTGACAATGTACCAGGCTGTAAAACAGTCGGGTGCAAATGGATCTTCAAAAAGAAGACCGACATGGAAGGAAAAGTGCATACTTATAAGGCTCGACTGGTTGCGAAGGGTTTTACTCAAACTCAAGGTATTGATTATGATGAAACCTTCTCGCCGGTGGCCAAGATTAAGTCTATTAGGGTTATGTTAGCCATTGCAGCATTTCATGATTATGAAATATGGCAAATGGATGTCAAAACCGCTTTCCTTAATGGAAAGTTGGCTGAGGATGTGTACATGAATCAGCCAGAGGGTTTTGTCAATGCAGAGTACCCTAATAGAGTATGCAAGCTTAAGAAATCCATTTATGGATTAAAACAAGCATCTCGTAGCTGGAATCTTTGTTTTGATGAGAAGGTAAAAGAGTTTGGCTTCTTGAGAAGCGAAGATGAGTCTTGCGTGTATGTCAGAGCTAGTGGGAGTATAGTTAGCTTCTTGGTACTGTATGTGGATGACATACTACTCATAGGAAATGACATCCCAACCTTGCAGGAGGTTAAGTCCTGGCTTGGGAAGTGCTTTGCTATGAAGGACCTAGGGGAGGCTACCTATATCCTAGGGATCAGGATATTAAGAGAAAGGAGTAGAAGACTAATTGGACTTAGTCAGAGTATCTACTTGGATAAGGTGTTGAAAAGGTTCAACATGGAGAATTCCAAGAAAGGAGATTTACCGATCCAAAGCAATACCAAACTGAGTAAGACTCAGAGTCCGAGTACAGAGGCTGAGATAGCTGAGATGAGCCAATTACCATATGCTTCCGCAGTTGGCTCGATCATGTATGCTATGACTTGTACCCGTCCTGATGTGGCATTTGCTTTGAGCATGGTCAGCAGGTATCAGGGGAACCCTGGCAAGGCTCATTGGACCGCGGTAAAGAACATTCTCAAGTACCTGCGGAGGACTAAGGATTGGGTCCTTACCCTTGGTGGCAGTGATGACTTGAGAATATTAGGGTATAGTGATGCTGGTTTTCAAACTGATAGGGATAATTTCCGTTCTCAGTCGGGCTGGATCTTTACCTTAAATGGAGGGGCAATTTCTTGGAAGAGTTCCAAGCAGGAGACGGTGGCTGATTCGACTTGTGAATCAGAGTATATAGCAGCGAGTGAAGCAGCGAAGGAGGCGATATGGCTAAAGAACTTCATCGGAGACCTTGGAGTTGTACCAGCTATTAAGGAACCTATAGAGATTTTCTGTGACAACAATAGTGCGGTTACCTTAGCCAAGGAACCAAGAGATCATGGCAGATCCCGACACATTGACAGAAAATATCACTTCATAAGACACAAGATTGAAGAAGGACTCCTTGTGACAAGGAGGATATCGTCAGATGAGAATCCTGCAGATCCCCTTACGAAGGGACTGACGAGGGTTAAGCATTTTCAGCATGCGAGACGCATCGGGCTGAGGGACGATATTAGTTTTACAGATTAGATAGTTTTCCTGAAACTTGTAAAATGTAATCGACGTTTGATGATGAATAAAATTTGTGATTTATTTATGAGTAAAGTGTTACTATCATTGTCAATTATTTACTATTGTTTCAGTTTTGCATGTTTTGACTTCCAGAATAATTAATTTGTTCAAACCTCCACAATCTATCATACGTCGGAAGTAGGTATGAATCAAGATTGTCATGAATTGGGTTTGTAGATGCCTTAAAGGTGTTTAGGCATGGCAATGGTTGCTGCAACATTCATGAGTACTCATAAGTTATGAGTATTGGTATAAACCCACGCTCACTTGTATCACTTCATGGAATTTATCTCGAGTGATCGTGAAACGATAACATCATATAAATCTTTAAACCTAGAGATATGAGTTGTTACCTATGAGTTGGTTGTGCATTGATTGCACGTAAACGCATCAGTAACTTGATGTTATAAAACGTGCCTTTGTGTACAATTCAATAAGTAGTAGAACAAGCATATCAGTCGAAGTTTATCTGTTCCTTCTAGAAATAGAAGCGATATCCGGGCCCCTCGATGATTTTGTGTTGACCCATATACCAGGCCTGGTCAGAACTAAACCGATGTGTTCAGTGAAGTTCTTCGTCAAACAAATCGGATAATCGAGAAACAACTGCTAGACAATAAGCAAGACATAGTTCCATGTGTTTGTCCAGCTGATATCATGAGAACAGAGGATTATGTGATCACTTATCTAAAATGGCGCTTCATAGTTCGACAGAGTCTTCATTGTTCGAGGGAGTTTTCGAGAGCTACGATTGTTGGTTGGTTCCTGAAGTTATAGGCAAATATAGTTATTAGACTTATCCAAGTGGGAGTCTGTTGGATAAGGTGTCTAAGTCCATAACTTATTTGGTATATACTTGACCCGACCGGCATGGTCCATTTGGGTTGCATCTCATCCAAACTATTATGGATAATTTTATGAGAGTTATACACATATGTTTATTAATATATTATGAGTTATAATATATTAATATGAAGTTACGTTATTTAATTAGTTTTAGTCTTAAATTAATTATGGATTAATTTAGAGATTAAAAGGAATACTAATTAAATTATGGGCTATTTGTTTTATATAGTGTGGGCTAATACTCATTTGTTAATGGGCTAGGCTTATGTGGAAGTCCATGGATGATCCATGGAGCTTTTAACCCATGGATCCTTGGAATAGGAAAAGACATGGGTTATTAGGGTTTCACCCTAACCATGCATACTATATAAGCATGCTTATGGAGCATGAAAAAGAGCCTAAGATAGCCTAAGAGAAAGCTAGTGTTCTAGTGTGTGTGTGCATGTGTGTGGCCGAAAATACAAGAGTGTGTATACTCTCTCAAAGTTTTCCAAGAGTTTGTGGTGTTTGTGATTCCATTTGAGGCATTCACACTATTGGTGCTTGGCCCTCAAACTCCTAAGAACCCAACACAACAAAGGTATGTAATCTCTTCTAACTCTTTTATGTTGAAATGTTCCCCATGCCATGTTAGATAGGTTATAAACCTTGGAAAATTATTATTTTGCATGTATTTAGACAAACATAGATCCAAGGTTTATTAGGGTTGCATGCACACTTAGGAAGTGTTAGATTGCTCAAAACCCAACAAATCTAATCTTCGAATCCATGTGATCAAGATCCATCTCTTCGTGATTAGACTCATTTTGCTTTTCCATCAAGCTTCCTCTCTTTTCACTGATCCTGCAAAACATTCAAATGCAATCTTATCACATCATGTATTAAGAATCAACAAATAGGAACTTAATGGAGTTAGATAGTTGATTTTACCTGAAGCACAACCATATTATTTGACTCTCCCATCTTCTGGACTCTTCAGGCTCTCAGGGAAGACTTGCATCCAACGCCCTTTCTCTTGGCAGCAAACGCAGGTCGGTTCTCCTAGAACGTCCTCGGAAGCATGGTTGCTTGATTTCCCAAAAATACACTCCATTGCCTTGCCAAATCATTTCTGATTCATCATCAATGAGCATGTAAGTTAGGTCAATGAGGTTTTCGTCATGATCCATCATATAATACTTTCTTTTGAACTCATTATATGACGCACCCAACATTATCAACCTATCGATGTGTGATTTCATTCCCGAAACGTGGGCACACACGGGTTTACCATCTTCATGTTTCATTTCCAATAGGGCTTTAGTGACATTGAACCTTTGAATTCTTCGATCTTGTGGGTTAGGGAGAACAACGGGAGGAGGAGGAGGAAGTGAAGCATGATTTCTTGTTCCTCGATCGAGTCGTGGAATATCATGTTCATGTGGAATGCTTGTTCCATGCGATTTGGGAAGACCATAGTTGTCGTACTTTGACATCTACAAAACGGGAGAAAACAAATTCAAGTTAGTTGATTGATTGAGTCCTTAATAAATCACCCAAATGAGATATTAAGGCTAGGACCCAACACAATATTCTACAACCAAGAAAAGGGATGTCGTAATCTAGTTGCAGAATATTTGAAGGTAAGTGAATGACGATTCACTAATTTTCCACCATGAAAAACGAAAAACAGATTAAGTCTTAAATGTATTGAAAACTCCTAGATCCTTTGAGATTCATTGAACCTTTTCAATGGCATGTTTAAATCTCGATATGCCCCTCTAGTTTGTGACTGGGATGCCGAGGATCACAAAGCGGGTGTGAATAACCATGCAAATTTACATGGTGCCCTCACATGTTACAGTCACCTATTCGATGTGCCGGTAAACCACACATCTCCACCGAACTATGACAAACATTGAGTCACCCTTTGCTACCTTTGCTTAGAACCATTTAGTGTGCCGGTTAACCACACACGCTCCATTAACGTCTTCGCAAGAGCACAAAGTGTAATTTCATGCAATTGCATCAATTCACTTTTGCCTAAAGTAACTAAGATTGGGAATTTTATGAAAGCATTTAGTTACTTTTATACTTCATTATACTTATAATGGAAGGTTTCTGTCCTATCCTAACCGTTCGGCTAACGACCCTCCACTAGTCAAGAGTGCGGTGGGTAAGAGTGGATACCCATTCAATCGCCATTTTACAGACAATTTCCTTAAACACCCCTTATAGACCAGCTTCGTGAATGAGGCCTACTAACGGTAAGAATGACTTTTACTTATACATATATATCATGTTAGACTTTTAATGTTATATATATATATATATATATATATATATATATATATATAGTGTGTGTATTTTACACTTTTAAAATACTACGTGGTCTAATTTAATAATTCTACTTTTAATTTAATTAAATTGTACACCAAAACTTTATGGATTTACTAAATCTCTTTTAATTATACACTTTAATTAATTAATAAAACCATAAGGGTGTGATTTGAACTTTTCAAAACAATACTAGGGTTTTAGAATTTAACATTCCTAAATTAAAATTTTAATCAACTTTTAAATTCCAAAACATGAGGGCAAGTTTTGAAACCTTTCAAAACATTAGGGTTTAGAATTTAAATATTTCAAAATCAAACTTTTCAATCAAAATTTAAATTCCAAAACTTGAGGGCAAGTTTTGAAACCTTTTTCAAAATATTAGGGTTTCAACTATTTAAATTTCAAAACAAAACTTTTGAGTTCTAATTTAAACTATAAAACCTAAAGGGATTTATTTGAAACTTTTCCAAACTTTGCCAAGAATATTCTAGATCCATAATTCAAATAAGGCAATTAACTATAATTGGTGGTTATCTAATTAGATCTAGTTCAAATTCTTGCAAGATAATGATCAAATAATTTCCATAACTTAACATTTATCAAATAAGGTAACAATTATCTAATTAGATGACCAAAATCTTTTATTTTGACAAAGATAATCATAAGGAATCAATAAAATTCTAATTTTATTAATTTTAAACAATTATGGTAATTATCCTAAGTCAAAATAGGCAAAAATCCCGAAACAGCCTCCTTTTGACGCTCGAACTCGCCGAGTTCCTCTATGGACTCGCCGAGTTCATCAGACAGGGGGCCAAAAATCGATTTTTGAAGCATGAAAAAATAACCAAGGCATCAATACAATAGAAACCAATCAATGCTCTGATACCATTGATGAGTTTTAGCCATAAGAACATCCTATGTGCTCATACAAACCCTAATGCTTGGATCTAGGTTTCTCTATTTTACATGCAATTCATCCAAGACTATAAACCCTAGATCTAGTATATGATAATCAATATAACATATAAATTAGGGTTTAGATCATACCTTGATTGTTATGTAGCAATAACAATCTCAAATCCTTCTTGTGATGACTTTAGAAAGCTTAGAGTCACAAATGTCACTTCTCTAATGGTTCACAAACACCAAGAGCAAGAGGATGAAGAGGAGAAGAGAAGGAGACACCCAAAAGCCGTCCAAAACCCTAAGGAGTTACTTTCCCACGTTTTTGGTGCTCTAGGGATCTTTAAATAGTGAAGCTATTAGGGATATCAAACAAGGAAACCCTAATTTGGATGCTTAAGCCCTAAGCAACCCATGGACTCCTTCCTTAAAGGCCCTAGGACGATTTCTAATGGGTTTCCCCATAGAATTCGTCCACCCCTTTAATTATGGAGTCCATTAGCTCAATATTCAACTATCATACAATTGACAGTTCAAGTCCCTTAAGTTTAATTAATCTCTTTTAGTCACAAACTTAATTCTTATTAATTCTTGACTAATATTAATTAAACAATATGATTTCTCCTTTAATATATTATTCTCATAATATATTAATAAATCATATTTAATCCTTTCTCTCCATAATTCATCCTATCAAGTTGCTTTGGTGAAGGCAACCCGAAAGGACCATGCACCATCGGGTCAAGTACATACCAAAATAGTTATGGACTTCGACACTAATCCAACAAAGACCACGTTCTCACTAATTATGTAGAAAAAAATATCCAAAAGACTTTTGTGGGTAACCAATGAAAATACACTTCTCACTTCTAGCTTCTAACTTCTCACGAGTCTCTCTTCTAATGAATGCTTCACAATCCCAAACGTTGATATGTGCTAACAAGGGAACTTTCCCTATCCATATCTCATGAGGTGTTTTGACAACCTATTTAGTAGGGACAAGATTGAGGATATTCGTGGTTGTCTCTAAGGCATACCCTTAGAAGGAAATGGGAAGACTGGCTCGAATCATAAAGGAACGAACCATTTCCAACAAGGTTCGATTACGCCTCTCAACTACACTATTAAGTTATCGTGTCCAAGGAGGATTCAATTGCGAAACTATTCCACATTCCTTTAGGTACTCATGGAACTCGATTCTAAGATACTCTCCTCCTCCATCAGATCGGAGCATCTTTATCTTCCCGCCTAACTGATTCTCAACTTGTTGTTTAAACTCTTTCAACTTTTCAAAGGTTCCTTATTTTGTTTAATTAAGTAAATATAGCCATGTCTACTATAATCATATATAAATGTTACATAAAATTGATTAGCATGTGTTGTGCTCGATTTGAAGAGTCCACACACATATGTGTGTATGAGGTCCAACAAAACTTTACCTCTTTCACATGATCCATTGAAAGGTGATTTCGTCATCTTGCTTAAAAGAGAAGATTCACATTCATCATTTGGCCTTAGGTCAAATGATTACAATTATCCATCCTTTTGGAGTTCAGCGATGCATTTCTTGATATGTGCCCAGGACGACACTGCCACAAGCATGCCTCGTCTAAACCATTAGATGAATCAATGTGAAATATTATAGCCTAAGCTATCAACACAAGTCATTAGTTCATACACACCATTACTAGGTAAAGCTTCAAATGTAAAAACGCCATTTTTATAAACAATAATTAAACCTTTCAAATCATTAAAAGAGTAGCGAAAAACTTGTCTAAACAATGCATGAAATGATATCACTACCAAAAACAAGTCGATAAGTCCCAATCTTGGTAATAGGAGAAGGTGTCATATTTCCCATGACAAGATTCATCCTCCCATGCTCCACCTCCTCACTTTCTTTTAGCCTGTGCAAATCAGAACAAATATGAAAACCACATCCTATATCAAGGACCTAAGAATGGGTAGATCATGAGTTATTAGTTTGAATAGTGTATAAACCTGATAAAGATTGCTTTACTTTTCCATCCATTATGTCTGGAAGGTACTTGGGGGCAACTCCTCTTCTAATAGCCCCTATCATTGAAATAGTAACAAGTGGCCTCTTTGAGGTCACTAACAGCTGGAATACCTAAATTAGGTCTTGCTTTTGGGCTATTTCTAGATGACCTAGCTTAGGACTTGTTCTTCAAGTTTTCTTTACGAGAAAATTTCCTCTTTTTCCCTTTTCTTTTACCAATGGAAACAACAGGAGCATTAGTAGAAGGGGCTAGATTATTTCCTTTCATTCTTGACTCAACATACTATAGCAAGTTGTGTAGTTCAGCCAATGTAAACTGATCATAACAACTTGGAAAGGAGTTCAAAACCATGTCAATGGTCGAGTCCACATCAAAGTGAACATTGAGCCTAAAAAGTCATTCCACGTATCTTTGCATTCTCTATATGCGGTTGTGTAACAACCCGAAGTTGTTCATCGCCGAAAACCTATCCTACCCGTATGACTTGCCGTATATCGGTTTGTTTCGATGTCGTTTTGGGTCGAATAAATTAAACTTATATGTTTAATTGATACTAATGAGTGTCCAAACCTGTTAGGAACTCACGAAATGAACCCAAAATGCTTATTCCAAAAATTTTAGAAACAATCCCGCCGAGTTACGGAAACTTAATCGGGTGCGACCAAAAGCCCCGTTTAGTGCCGGTATCGGGTACAATTCCACCGTGTCCAAATTTCTCGACCTATATAAACGCGTTTAACCTTTCATTTGAAGCTTTTGCTTCATCTCTCTACTCTCTCTCTAACCTCTCTCCTAAATCTAAGCTCAAGGGTCCATAACTCAATTTTAAGGCCTCAAATCCCTAAGGTACCTTCCTAACTTCATTGTATAGCATATTTGGCTTCTAAATTCGAGATTAAATCATGAGATTGGACATAATATATGAGTTTACGGCCCAGGAAGATGCCTAGGCCGTAAACACTAAGTTAAAGGGGTTCTTGAGCCTTTAAACCCCTCCTGGACAATTTTGGGACCTAGATATGGCTAAATGACTTCATGGAATGGACTTAAAACATTTTAGACATGGATTTTGAGGGATTTGAAGGAGTTTATGGCCAAGGCTCATGCTTGGGCCGTAAACTCATATATTTGGGGGTTTTTATGACCTTAAACCCTTCCAAATCACTTATAAGGCTTAGTTATGAATTATAGAATTTTGGCTTTAGCCTTGGAACACTTTTATCATCAATTTTGGAGGACAAATAAGAGTTTACGGCCAAGCCTCATGCTTGGGCCGTAAATCCTTCAATTTGGGGTGTAAACTCCTCCTAAAGTGTTGTTTAGCCCCTATAACACCCCTAAAGCCTTGGAATGAATTTTAGAAGTCCTTACAATCAATTTTTTGGCCTTAAAGAATATGGAATCACCCTCTAAGAGAGTTTACGGCCATGAGGGGGGTCTCATAGGCCGTAAACTCCAAAAACCCCTCCAAAATTTCAAGGAAATGCATGAAAGGCCTAAGAATAAATTTAGCAATAACATGTGATTGGTTTTGGCATCATTTAACACAATTTTCATGGGTATTTAGGAGTTTACGGCCAGGAGTGCATGCTAGGCCGTAAACTCCCATAAATAAATCAAATTGATGTTTAAAATCCATTCCAAGACTTTGAACCAAACCAAGAAAAATTCCCTTAAGTGATTTAAGCCATTTTTGCCCATAATTGACCCCACCATGAGTTTACGGCCGTAAACTCATGGGGAGTGGGTGTTATTGGCTGAAAACTCTTGTATGAGTTTATTCATGGGGAGTAAACTCAAGTTCCAAGTCCCTAGTGCCATTTCACGCCCTTAAACGCCACCCGGGTCCTTCCAAACACTCGTAATGGGGTGTTTCTGCGACTACAAGTATTTGTCCCTAACAAATAATTAATCTAAGTCCTAATTAGATACAAATGTGTATCTTTAAATTTTACTTAGAAACCTCGTGCATTTGCAAGCCCCGGACCAACGTTTAGCATCCGAAATCGTCACATTTCTCGTCCGGTAAGTTCATACCCCTACCCTTTTTCCGTGTTTTCAATGGTTTTCCACTGTTTTTAGGGGGGAATACAAGCAAAAGTACAAGTGTATCTTGTACTTAAACGGATTTTCAACTTAATGATTTCAGTTTCTAAATGTCTTAATTTCCAAAGATTTAGGTAACTAATGTTTCGAATTGTAGGTTAAATACAGATTTCTTTTGAAAATTGTTTTGATCTACATTGCTTTTATAAAGAAATCATACTAATACGAATAATACGAATCCGAATACGAATGTCACTTAGTACGAATACGAATACGAATATAACCTAGTACGAATACGAATATGAATATAACCTAGTACGAATACGAATATAACCTAGTATGAATACGAATATGAATATAACCTAGTACGAATACGAATACGAATATAACCTAGTACGAATACGAATATGAATATAACCTAGTACGAATACGAATACGAATATAACCTAGTACGAATACGAATATGAATATAACCTAGTACGAATACTAATGCGAATACGAATACGAATACGAATACGACTACGAATGCGAATGCGAATAAAAACACGACTACGAATATGAATGCGAATCCAACTACGAATGCGAAGTGACGCCTTTGGTTGACACTAAGACTTCGATTATACAGTTGCTGTACCCTCTGAAAGTCACCAGAGTTTCGAAAACGAATACGAAAATACGCCTCTGGACCTCTACTGAGCTTCAAATATATCCACCTCAGAATGTCCATAGAGCTGCGAATACACAACGAAATGTACTCTTTTGGAACATAGCAGAACTTCGAAAATACTGTAATGTATGCTTCTGTGTGGTTTCAAATATTCGAAAATACAACGAAGTTAGTAGATAGTAGCCATCCGAAGGTAGAATAACTAAGGGTTAGAATACTTAACTAATACTATACACATGGTAATAACTGGTAACAAATTAGAAACGAATAGACAACTCAACATATAGGAAAATATGGGATTTTCCTGAGTAGTACATTCACACATAATCGAATAAAGTAACAAACGAACAGATAACTAAAACTATAAGGAAAATATGGCATTTTCCTGGAATGACATAACCAACCATTTTCGAAATTGTACAAAGGATAACCAAACTGTTTTCACAAGAAAATATGGGTTTTCTTGAACAACTACTTTTTCAGAAAGCAAAGGAACTCGTTGTTTCAAAACTAAACCGCTTATGAACTCATCAGCTTTATGCTGATTTTCAAACTGCTTGTATTCTCAGATCAGCGATAGACAGGTACACTGAAACCTTTTGGAGAAGACGGAGCATCCCAAAGTCTCATCATTACTTTGTTTAAATTACATATGTAAAACACTTGTGCAACTTTACTTTTGAACCGATGTAAACAATATTATGTAATGTAATGTTTTGTGATTACTACTTTACTATGTGCATTGGATTTGATACTCAACGTGGAGTCAACCCCGAAAATGTTTCCGCCTTTGGTTTTCGGGGTGTGACAGATTGGTATCAGAGCCAGGTTTATAGTGAACTGGTATACCAAAGCTTACATGGTATAAAACTATAAACATTAAAGGGGCCAAAGTGCTCTGAACTAAAAGTATACTCTACGAATATAAGTATTTTCTAGAAGTATACAAGTATACCGACTGTCGAGATCCGTAATTACGAGTAGAACAAAATATAAGTAAATGGGTGTTGTACGCTGCGGTTAAACCTGGGCAGTTATGTAGTCGTGTCTAGGATCAATATAGTCTGGCCAACTATATTCATTCGAGACACGGCCAACATGTGCTTGGGAGTGACTGTGGTACGCAGCATACCTAAAACTTACCTAATATCCCGAACAACGAGTTGTCACTGCAGCGAACCATGAAATACTATGGGAGTATTTCTCGAGCCGATCCTTTGTAGAAATCCTCGTATACGTGTTGTTCCTTGATCATTCTTCTAGCGATAAAATTTCTACTTTGATCACTCCCTCCTGTTTTATCGCTTACTATAATGTTGTATCTATCTTGATGAGATATCCCCTGATCTATATCTCTTGATTCAATTCAGAGGACTTATGATCCTCTCTTTCCTGATCTTTTTAGATCAAGATGCTTCCGAGGAAAAGACCCAGCTCAAAGACCAACAACCCTCCGCCGCCACCACCTCCTCTTCAAATCGATCTAGAAACACTTCAGGCAACCATTTCTGCCACCATATCTGCTCTCCTACCTCAACTAAACCCTAGTGGTTCAGGGGGTGGTACCCAAAACCCGGAAGGTAGTCAAGGACACCGGAAGGAGCGTTCTTATAAAGACTTTATGAATGCAAAACCCACATTCTTCAATGGCACAGGAGGTGTCATTTCTCCGACTCGGTGGTTAGAGAAAATTGAATCTATCTTCGAGATTTGCGCCTGTTCGGAATCCGATAAGGTAAAATTTGCCGCCTATACGCTCACCGATAAGGCTTTGACTTGGTGGAACGGCCGAGTCAAATCCCTGACCTTACTTGTAGCCAATGCTATGGGATGGGAAGTTATGAAGGAACTACTACGTGCGGAGTATTGCCCTCGGGGTGAAATCCAGAAGCTGGAAAATGAGCTGTGGAACCTGAAGATGAAAGGTTCTGATATCGTCTCTTACACTTCAAGGTTTGATGACCTGGCACTCCTTTGTTCGGGAATGGTTACCCCGGAAAGCAAAAAGGTAGAAAGGTTCATCTGGGGATTAACTCAGCCAACCAAAGGGAATGTTATAGCAGCAAAGCCAGATACCTACGACAGTGCCAAATGTTTGGCACAAATTTTGATCGATCACAATGATAACCAAGAAGAAGCAGAAACCACACCCGAGCCAACAGAAAAGAGTGGCGAGAAAAGAAAGTTTTGGAGAAAGAAGAAGAAGAGTCAGTCTTCCCTAGAACCTTCTAAGAAACAACAAATAGTGGCAGTCCACGCTGCCACTGTTCCTGCCGCTGTTTCTGTTGTCAATTCCACATCTCAAGCACCTGTTACCAGATATGTCGGTACCCTCCTGTGGTGTGACCGATGTAACTACCACCATCACATCCCTAGCCCTTGTCGTGCAAAGTTCTATAGAAGTTGTGGCCAGGAAGGCCACCTCGCACGAACCTGCAAGGCCCCAACCCCGTCAACTAGTCAAACTTCCGGAGCAGGTATCGGTCAAACTTGCTACAGCTGTGGAGAGGTCGGGCACTACAAACGAAACTGTCCAAAGACAGTAACGTCTGGCAACACCGGGAGAGTCCTAACTAGGGGGCAAGAAAGTACAGCCACAGATCCCACCGTTGCCATAGGTATACTTCTCTTCGATAAATCTTGTGCCCGTAATCCTTTCGATTCTAATGATGAAAGAGTTTGCTAACCGTTCATTCAAATATCTATTTAAACTAAATCCTTTTTCGATAATCGAAACGTGCACCGTCAAGATAACCATCTAGTGGGAGAAAAAGCGTTAACATCATACGCTTAGATCGTATCCTCAATATGGATGATTCTCCCTTTCCATTTAATCTAAAGGTAAACCTTTAATGGAAAAACTTTGATGCAAACTCGGCATGGAATGACTTAGTCGCATTCATGCGGTTAGTCTTGTCTTCGAAAGGGTCGTCTGTTCGTAACTTTCCTTTGACCCAACTCTCATATTCTTCGTGCATCAAAAGCTTAGAAAGTTTTCCATCCAGTCCCCGTCCGTATGATATTCGGGAAAAACGGGAAGTCTGTAACTTTTTCCCTGATGCCTTTCCAAGAATCCTCGAGAATTCTTTTCCGAACGTCTAGTCAAGTTTCATATTAATCTAGTTCCTGAAACTACCTCAAAGCCGAACCTCCAAGAAGATGACGTATCCAATACCACGACCCGAATCTAATATGATTACCATGAGTTCGTAATGGTACTCTTCGATCAAACTGTTTTCCTTGACCTTGTAATGATCGAAGCAGTCATACCCGTGGGCCCATAACCCGCAGGTCCCAGAATTCTCTTTCAGGATCATCAAACCCATAACTACTCTGCCACAGGAAGATGTACCTTCTTGTTGGAAGTCGTATTCCGTTGAAAACCTTATCCCAGGAGAAAACATGGAATGTTTTGGAAAAGCGAACTACTTCTCTCGTGATACAGTAGACCCTTCGCGACCTCTGTGGAATTGACTTCGTAACCTTCAAAACTTTGATTGCTCTCGGAACTTAGTATCATCCATCTGATACCTCACGTCTCGGTCTTTGAGAAGTATCTACCCAACAAAACCAGGACGCGTCCCGATAGCGACGGTTCACTGGAACGTCAAGCGGAGACCCGATGTCATTAGGGAGCATGAAAACCTGAAGCAACAAATCCATCCGTATCTCGTTCAATTTCTCGACTTGTATCGTAATCATTGAATTTCAGGACAAAATTCCCTCTAACGGGGGGATAATGTGACAACCCGAAGTTGTTCATCGCCGAAAACCTATCCTACCCGTATGACTTGCCGTATATCGGTTTGTTCCAATGTCGTTTTGGGTCGAATAAATTAAACTTATATGTTTAATTGATACTAATGAGTGTCCAAACCTGTTAGGAACTCACGAAATGAACCCAAAATGCTTATTCCAAAAATATTAGAAACAATCCTGCCGAGTTAGGGAAACTTAATCGGGTGCGATCAAAAGCCCCGTTTAGTACCGATATCGGGTAGAATTCCACCGTGTCCAAATTTCTCGACCTATATAAACGCGTTTAGCCTTTCATTTGAAGCTTTTGCTTCCTCTCTCTACTCTCTCTCTAACCTCTCTCCTAAATCTAAGCTTAAGGGTCCATAACTCAATTTTAAGGCCTCAAATCCCTAAGGTACCTTCCTAACTTCATTGTATAGCATATTTGGCTTCTAAATTCGAGATTAAATCATGAGATTGGACATAATATATGAGTTTACGGCCCATGAAGATGCCTAGGCCGTAAACACTAAGTTAAAGGGGTTCTTGAGCCTTTAAACCCCTCCTCGACAATTTTGGGACCTAGATATGGCTAAATGACTTCATGGAATGGACTTAAAACATTTTAGACATGGATTTTGAGGGATTTGAAGGATTTTATGGCCAAGGCTCATGCTTGGGCCGTAAACTCATATATTTGGGGGTTTTTATGACCTTAAAACCTTCCAAATCACTTATAAGGCTTAGTTATGAGTTATAGAATTTTGGCTTTAGCCTTGGAACACTTTTATCATGAATTTTGGAGGACAAATAAGAGTTTACGGCCAAGCCTCATGCTTGGGCCGTAAACCCTTCAATTTGGGGTGTAAACTCCTCTTAAAGTGTTGTTTAGCCCCTATAACACCCCTAAAGCCTTGGAATGAATTTTAGAAGTCCTTACAATCAAGTTTTTGGCCTTAAAGAATATGGAATCACCCTCTAAGAGAGTTTACGGCCATGAGGGGGGTCTCATAGGCCGTAAACTCCAAAAACCCCTCCAAAATTTCAAAGAAATGCATGAAAGGCCTAGGAATAAATTTAGCAATCACATGTGATTGGTTTTGGCATCATTTAACACAATTTTCATGGGTATTTAGGAGTTTATTGCCAGGAGTCCATGCTAGGCCGTAAACTCCCATAAATAAGTCAAATTGATGTTTAAAATCCATTCCAAGACTTTGAACCAAACCTAGAAAAAGTCCCTTAAGTGATTTAAGCCATTTTTGCCCATAATTGACCCCACCATGAGTTTACGGCCGTAAACTCATGGGGGGTGGGTGTTATTGGCTGAAAACTCTTGTATGAGTTTATTCATGGGGAGTAAACTCAAGTTCCAAGTCCCTAGTGCCATTTCACGCCCTTAAACGCCACCCGGGTCCCTCCAAACACTCGTAATGGGGTGTTTCCGCGACTACAAGTATTTGTCCCTAACAAATAATTAATCTAAGTCCTAATTAGATACAAATGTGTATCTTTAAATTTTACTTAGGAACCTCGTGCATTTGCAAGCCCCAGACCAACGTTTAGCATCCGAAATCGTCACATTTCTCGTCGGGTGAGTTCATACCCCTACCCTTTTTTCGTGTTTTCAATGGTTTTCCACTGTTTTCAGGGGGGGGGGGGAATACAAGCAAAAGTACAAGTGTATCTTGTACTTAAACTGATTTTCAACTTAATGATTTCAGATTCTAAATGTCTTAATTTCCAAAGATTTAGATAACTAATGTTTCAAATTGGAGGTTAAATACAGATTTCTTTTGCAAAATTGTTTTGATCTAGATTGCTTTTATAAAGAAATCATATTAATACGAATAATACGAATCCGAATACGAATGTAACTTAGTACGAATCCGAATACGAATGTCACTTAGTACGAATACGAATACGAATATAACCTAGTACGAATACGAATAAGAATATAACCTAGTACGAATACGAATACGAATATAACCTAGTACGAATACAAATACGAATATAACCTAGTACGAATACGAATATGAATATAACCTAGTACGAATATGAATACAAATATAACCTAGTACGAATACGAATACGAATATAACCTAGTACGAATACGAATACAAATATAACCAAGTACAAATACTAATGCGAATACGAATACGAATACGAATACGAATACGAATATGACTACGAATGCGAATGCGAATACGAACACGACTACGGATACGAATGCGAATGTGAATGCTAATCCAACTACGAATGCGCAGTGACGCCTTTGGTTGACACTAAGACTTCTATTATACAGTTGCTGTACCCTCTGAGTGTCACCAGAGTTTCGAAAACGAATACGAAAATACGCCTCTGGACCTCTACTGAGGTTCAAATGTATCCGCCTCAGAATGTCGACAGAGCTTCAAATATACAACGAAATGTACTCTTTTGGAACTTAGCAGAACTTCGAAAATACTGTAATGTACGCTTCTGTGTGGTTTCAAATATTCAAAAATACAACGAAGTTAGTAGATAGTAGCCATCCGAAGGTAGAATAACTAAGGGTTAGAATACTTAACTAATACTATACACATGGTAATAACTAGTAACAAATTAGAAACGAATAGACAACTCAACATATAGGAAAATATGGGATTTTCCTTGGTAGTACATTAACACATAATTGAATAAAGTAACAAACGAACAGATAACTAAAACTATAAGGAAAATATGGGATTTTCCTGGAATGACATAACCAACCGTTTTCGAAATTGTACAAAGGATAACCAAACTCTTTTCATAAGAAAATATGGGATTTTCTTGAACAACTACTTTTTCAGAAAGCAAAGGAATTCGTTCTTTCAAAACTAAACCGCTTATGAACTCACCAGCTTTATGCTGATTTTCAGACTGCTTGTATTCTCAGGTCAGCGATAGACAGGTACACTGAAACCTTTTGGAGAAGACGGAGCATCCCGAAGTCTCATCTTTACTTTGTTTATATTACATATGTAAAACACTTGTACAACTTTACTTTTGAACCGATGTAAACAATATTATGTAATGTAATGTTTTTTGATTATTACTTTACTATGTGCATTGGATTTGATACTCAACGTGGAGTCAACCCCGAAAATGTTTCCGCCTTTGGTTTTCGGGGTGTGACAGGTTGCACACATACTCTCCCTCTTTCATATTGAAAACCATGAGGGACTTGACCACTTCATATATCTCTTCACGAGCTCTTTTGTGTTACTTTTCCATAAGGTCATTGTTCATCTCATATGGCCAGTAGTCCTCATAGAACCTTTGCAGCTCAGGATCCATGGTAGCGAACATGATGCAAGAAACTTTTGTTGCATCATCGTAGTGTTTCTTGTAAGAGGCTAGCTATTCAAGAGTAGCTTTGGCTTCATTGATTTGAACAAGTTTTTCTTCAAGATCATATTCTTTGTCGTAGAATCGAAGAGCCATCTTGATATACACATCCAGTCATTGTAGTTGATCCCATCGAAGGTCACCATGGACATGATAGAGAGTAAGGAGAAACCCTAGTGGTGGGTAGACGATGATGAAGCAAAAGCATCACCAGGAGTTGACATTTATAAAGAAAGAAGGTAGTTTTAGTTAGATGGAAATT
The DNA here is from genome assembly GCF_002870075.4 of Lactuca sativa. Lineage (NCBI taxonomy): Eukaryota > Viridiplantae > Streptophyta > Magnoliopsida > Asterales > Asteraceae > Lactuca > Lactuca sativa. The sequence goes on from NC_056626.2 coordinate 137,121,623, forward strand.
ATCCTTAATATTTAAACCATAATAAACGATTAACGCTAGGATCCACCATAACAATTAAGAACTAAGAAGAGGGTCGTAATCTTATTACAATTTTTTGAAGGTAGGTCCACGCAATTTACCAATTTCGAACAATGAAATTCCAAGATCTTTTGAGATTCATCGAGTCTTTCAATGGCCTTTTTAAGCTCAGATTATGCTTTTCTATTTGTGATTGGGATACCGAGGATCACAAACAAGATGTGAATAACCATACAAAATATGCTTTACACTTCTCTATGTCATTTTTCATCCCATTTTAATGTACCGGTCAACCACATGTGCTCAATTAATTAATGATAATTTTCGAGACGCCTTTTATTACTTTTTATAGTCATTATTAGTGTATCGGTTAACTGCACGCGTTCCACTAACAACTATAATGTATAATGTGTTGTTTTATGGATTACTATACTTTTATACATTTCACATTTTTCCTAACATAACTAAGAGTGAGATTTTATAAAATAGTTTACTTATATAATAGCATTATAATTTTAACGAAGTTAATGTCCTATCAGATCCGTTATGCTAACGACCATCCACCAAACAAGAAAGGGGTGGGTGAGAGTGGATACGCATTCAACTATCATTTTATTGGCAGTTTCCTTATACCCCCCCCCCCCCCCCCCCCCCGAATATAGTTCGACTTCGTGAATGAGGATATATATATATATATATATATATATATATATATATATATATATATATATATATATATATATATATATATATATATAATTAATCAAGTCATAGATTTATCTTCTAATTTATAGGCTTTTATTTAATTATCATATACGCAGCAAATTTGTATTTAGCAAATATTTAAGGCGGATAACTATCAAATAAAAGGAATGCAAACCAGATTAGGCCATTAAAATTCAATTTTTGAATTCGATAGATCTCACGTCGTGAAATGTAGAAAGTCGATTTTTTTGTATGATCGATTTACTAATGTGCAATTAGATGAAATATAGCCATTGGCTCTTATACCACTGTTGGAAAACGTAGATTACGAAACAATATTGTAATCGGAAAAACATTTAACAATTAAATGATTTGGCTCATGCAACCTAAAGAGAATCTATTTATTTCACATAAAGGCAACATACTATGAACTATTAAACTTCAAAAAAAATAATGAAATCAGAATTCATAAGGAAGTGCACATACTTTATGACTTGTTATCGTAAACAAATCCAAAACCTTCTTGACACCCAACCCTAGTAGCTAGGAGAATTGAAGAGAGAAGAAAGAGGTGAGAAAAATTTCTACTATCTCTAAGAAGAATGAGTGGCCGAAATTTGAAGTCAATTGACCATAAGTCTTATGATAGATCTAAATCTCATTTAATATGATCGAGGTCAAAGGCATCAACCGGTGATACAAGTATATGTTGGATTAGTTTATGGTAATGGATTGCTCAGATTGATCACAATATATGGTTAAACAAACTTCATTATCTACAATAAGTTGGTATATTTGTTTGATAAGCTTGGAACCTTTAAGGCATTTAGAGCTTTCATAAAACTAAACTATTAAATCAATTAAGTGAAAAAGATAAGATAATCATATCATATATTGATGGTGAGTATATTAGTGAAAAGTCTAACGAACATCTAAAAAAAATTAACAAACAGTTTCACAACTATCTCCACTTAGAACATTGCCACAAATAGTGTACCTAGAAAGAAAAACCATTCATTGTTTGATTTGCTAAAAGGTGAATCATATTATGTTTCCAAACAACTCATGGATTATACCATGAAGTCTTTTATAATAGTCATTGATCTTGTACCAAATTAGAAGTTTTCTAAGAAACTCTATGTAATATGTAGTGGGGTTCATTGCTCACTATCATGTTTTTAAGTCTAGGATTACTAGGCTTACACTCGTCATGAAGGGCCCAATTAGAACGTAAAACAGAGATGTGTTACTTTGTTGGATATGCCACAAGTATTTTAGGCTTTTTTTTACAAACTTTCTTATAACAAAGTATTTCTTGCTCGAATGGAAGTTTTCTAGGAGAGGAAGTTGATATCCAAACAGACTAGTCGAAGCTAGCTTAATCTTGATGATATTCAAGACTTAAACGACAAAGAACCTATTGAGGAATCTAACATACCTCCACACCCTCCATATAGATCTGATAAAGGATGCCATACACCTAGTATTATATATATATATATATATATATATATATATATATATATATATATATATATATATGTGTGTGTGTGTGTGTGTGTTTGTGTGTGTGTATGTGTGTATCAGATTCTACCTACATTCTAAGTAGCCTATAAAAGCGAGAATTGGTCCATGTATGATAACCAATTTTAGCACTTGGTTTATCACACACCCTTCCTAAAATAATTGGTTATATGTAGATCTTGTAGAAGCAAACATACATGAGTAGGATTGCACACAATTTTAATGCAAGATGGGTTGGAAACAGTGTTTAGGCTTTAGAAGTCCAATTATGGACAAAAATAACATCTCATAATTAAAATCCATGCTTCGGTGTGGAAAACAGTGAATTTTCATTTTTAAATACAAATATGAGTCATTTGTATATGTCAACGCTGGTGGGAGATTTGTTTTCACCCTTATTCAATATATGAATGAAATGCAACTCATAGGAAACAATACCCTAACTTTATAAAGTATTAAATCTTCGCTTGGAAATTGTTTTGTTGTGAAACACTTGGGAGAAGGAACATACATACTAAATTTTAAGATCTGTGGAGATATTTGTTAACGACTCGTTAGATTATGCTAGACTACATACAATCTTGAAGAAACTCAAGATCCAAAGTCTAAGGAGTTTGCTCCTATAAAGAATGGTATGACATTGAAAAATTCTATTGTCCTAGTTCCAAAGAAGATCTAAAGAAAATGAGTTGAGTTCCCTATGCTTCTTCTATGGGATCAATCATGCGCACCATGACATGTAGTGGGTATCATATTAGCTTTTGAAGAATAATTGAATCGAAGTCAAGAACATTCTTAAGTAGCCTTAGAGGATAAGAGATATGTTCTTGTATGTATAAATATATTAATGTAAGAATTACATTAATGCTAGTTTCAAACTAGTAGAGACGATTGTATTCGTAGTTGTAATTCGTGCTCTTACTGAATAGTGAAGCAAAGACATGGAAGTGTACCAAGTAAGACATCGTAGTGAACTTAAAAACAAATATATAGTATATTTCAATTAGTATGGTTGCATAAAAAACAAAACAAAAAAACAAAACAAAACAAAACTAAGTGGCTATATGGATTCCTTAATGTCTTAGTGTTGTTTTTCAACCATTGATGATCTTGTTCATATCTTGCATGTCTATAATGGTTCCATCATATCAAATAAGGATCCCAAAAATCACACAAAAGCACAAGAGATATACTCATTAAGTACCATCACATTTTATTGTAAGTCAAACGAGAAGATAGTCATAAAGTGACATCGGAAAGAGATTATTTTCGATGAACTCAATAAGCCACTTTCATTGACCATGTATGAATTTCACACATGGTCGAAAGGCATAAGATTTGAAAATGAATTGCCTAGAGAATATTTAATTTAGTTTTTTAATTAGGGAACTTAAACAAAACATATCTTTATCTGATTTGGAAATTATTATGTGAAGATCTTAGTAAATGCTAAAGAGGAGGCACTTGATTAGTTTCTATTTATGCTTCGGTTTGGATGTTTTTGAACCACATCCAAAAAATAATTTATTCGGACCTCCACAGTTAGTCCTACTTTTGGGTGTAAGTAGTGATTTAATACTGTCATGGATTATTGATAGATTGTTCATGGTGATGAAGATAGCATGCAGATGCGACTAATACCCATTCGTATTTAACAGAATAGTTTAAGTATTAGAGTAACCTGCACTTATAGATTACATCATAAATAATGTCACAAGTAATTATTAAGGTCATAATATCATATATATTCTTCAAACAAAGACGCATGAGGGTTTGTCCTACAGTCTGTTATGTCTTGGGTTTCTCCAATTTTGTCCATAACTAGCAGCCATATAGTGATTGTCCACATATCAAACGAGGATTATCCAAAATCAATGTGGACATATTTTATTTGTCCTTCATCCATAACATGGAAATTTGAGATCTTTTGGCCCATTTATGATTTGTTGTTGTGACAACCCGATATTTTGAGTCAATGTAATGTAAAACCGATCAAATTTAGGTCAAAATGTAACCTTCCTAAAATCTTATTCGGATTAATTAAAGTAATAGAAATCATATCAAGGTTTGCGTACATAAAAAGAACGTCCAAATCTGACCTCGGACGAGGAAGTTATGAATTTTTGAAGAAATTCCTTAATCACGTCATTTTAATAAATAAATAATAAAAATAATTTCGGAATTTGCCAACGGAATCTAAACGAAAGTCGTAGATCATGGTCTCACCTTCGCGAGGATATAAAGAACGTCAAAAACGGAGTTCGTATGAGAGAGATATGAATTTTTGAAGTTTATTTAAAATAAATAAAAATTTAATTATAAATTCCCGGTAATATCCGAAGGGGAGTCATCGGATTGGACCGAAGTACGCCCTGCGTACCTTCGTACGCCCCGCGTACTGAGATCGAGGGTCTCGGATCGTCCACGTCGCACTATCCGAAGAGTTCTAACCCGTCCGACCCGTCCGAAGCTCCGACCCGTCCGACCCGACGTCCCATCCGACCCGCCGTCCCATCCGACCCGCGTACCCAGCAACCCGTCCCATCCGAACCGAGGCAGTCGAGGCTTCGGTCATGCATGACGTACGCGTACGCGCTGCGTACGAGCGTACGCCCCGCGTTCGGAGGCGGTTCAGCCTTCCTATAAATAGGATGCGAGGCTTTCCGAAAATGTTGCTCATTTCTCTCCTCTCTCTCACAACTTTGTCTCGTTTTCCGTGCCCGTTATAACCCGAAGCTCTGGTCTTTTTGCTCAAGTCCCGAGGGTCGATTTTACTCCCAAGATTCCCGAGAATCCCGAGAAAAATCCGTTTTCTGAGACGAGACTCTGCCCGGTTTTCCATCTCGCTTTCTTCAATCAATCAAGTGAGTTTCATACCCCCTAATCAACCTGTTAAATATTCTAAATGCGTTTATATGCTTTCAAAGGGGGGAAATACAAGTTAAATACTTATAGTTATTGTTTCAATCACTTATGATTGCTCTAATCACATGTGATTAATAACTAGGGAAGTCAGTGGTTTTATCACTATTCAAACTATATATATCAAACTGTTTTACTTCTAAATGTTTTCCACACCCATTTACTATTCGAATTTACACCGCAACTGTGATTTAAGCAAATGTTCCTTATACTTAAACTGTTTTAATCAAATCTACGCCTTCAAATTGTTTTATAGATTGACATCAAGTTAATCTTTCTTTAATAAAATATACTTATGTTTCAAATGTCTTATAAACACTTATTTATGTTTTTAAATTACAAATTGCATGCCCATATATGTATAGACGTATAAATAATGTTTAAAGGGCTTAGGAAGGCTATCCACCTTGTTTCCTTTTCCTCGATTTGGATGTGGTCTGATAGGATTTTGGGTAACCATCCGAAGGTCGTTTCCATATTAATTATATATCAAATATACATATATAGACATAAAAATACTTCCATAATCATACGTACTAAACACACTGTTAACAAGTTACCATCGGGGTAACACAGAATCATACTATTACAACTGCTAGATTAATGAGTCAGTTCATTCATGAGTCTATACTAGGAAGGGAATATATACAACTATACTACGAGAACATATACAACTATACTAGAACAAGAAACATTTCATCACACATGCAAGAATACGATAACAAATGTGATCCACTGTATCGGAGCATGCCTTAAATGTCATGGCCCGAGTTGTAGCCAGAATTCTCTTGGAGGGAGAGCGTTGAGTTTGCGTATAGATCTATACTGGATTGACTATCCTACACCTTGCTGCTAGCTACAGCCGGACCTGCAGGTCTGCGGGTGCCAAACGTCATTCCGTTATTACGACCGTTCTTTATGTCGTTGTTATCAGTCGATAGTATGGTGCAATTATCACATTATACCTTAATATAAATCCGGTTTAAGGTAGTAGTAATTAGTACAACAGTAGTTCTTATTATACAAAACTACAGTACTACAATGATTTACCCATTACATATTTTGGTGATAACCTCACTTAAGCATTAATGTACAAACTATATTTTATCAAATGATAGTTATACTTGGGTAATCACACACTTTTACAACAGACGAGTTTACAAAACGGTTAAGCCTTGGTAGAAGGTTACTTTTATAGAAAATATAGGATTTTCTGAGAGATTCAAACTTTTGCAAATACTTTTAAACATGTATTTACATTTTTACAAACTTATACTTTGGGACAAGTTCAAACGTTTTTGACAATGAACATTGACACTAAAACACTTATGAACTCACCAGCTTAATGCTGATAAACCCTTTCAAAATAACTTGTATTCTCAGGTCATCAGTAGACAGGTACCGATGCCAGCTTTTGAGATGATGGAGCGTACTCAAGACTCATCATTTTATTATTTTGATTTACGTTATGTTTTTGGTGTCTAAAACTGTACAGAACACGCATGTATTAAATTTATATATTTAATGCAATGGATGATGTTGTTTGCCTATTTACATTTACTGTGTTGTGATTACCTTACATGACGTCCTCCGCCCCAGAACGTTTCCGCCGTTCTTGGTTTTGGGGTGTGACAGATTGGTATCAGAGCATTGTTTATAGTGAATTGAGTATATCAACCCATAAAAGATATACTAAACTATAAACCCATTAGGGATTAAACTCTGACCAAGAGTCTATACTTTAAATAATAAAATATTTAACTAAGTATACTAGTCTGCATTCATACTAAAATAAGTGTCACAACGACAAGAACAAAAGTATTACGATTGTTAAATATCACAAGTAAGCTCGGGGATGTATGGTCAGTCCTGGAAATGGCATAGCCTGATCAACTATGCTGATCCTAGGAGTGATTAGCACATGCCTTAGAATGGTTGTAATAGGTTAACAAGTCTAAAAACTTACCAACAATACCACAAGAAGATCAATAGAATTTAAACTTAAAATACTATAGGAGTATTTTGCGCTACTAGTTACACGTATACTATATTCTTATACCTCTATTCTCGCATAGATCTTGATGGCTAGATATCCATCATGGCGACCCGTACTTTCCCAATGAAGGCAATGCCGGGTGGATCGATGAAGAGCCCGAAGTTGATCATCCAATCCCTTTGGATGATCACCTCGCAGAAGGCTTTTCAGATGGGTCCGACTCCGAGCCTGAAGTCAACAACCTACCGATTGTAGGTCAAGCCCCGAACAACAACCCTCGACCAGCGTTTCCAGGTCCTACACCCATGTGGGCAAACAACCTGAACCGCTGGAGTGATGATCAGGGTCAACCCTTACCATACTTTGGGGACCGAACCTTTTACAACGTCAGCGATGGTGGCTCTACTGACCGAGCTCTGCCTGTTATTATCCGCAGAATAGCTCGTATTGTCGAGCAAGGTGGAGCAGCCGTCGACCGGGTCATAGAGATTGATGCCGACTCAGGGGTCAACAGTCAGCATCCGCCGTCTTGAAGAAGACATGGAACGGACCCGGAGGACTTAGGATCGACCCATTCAAAGAGGTGTCTCGTCAAGTGTCCGACCGCAGTACTCGCCCGGGATTTTCCCATCGCCGTTAGTTAATGTCTAGTACATCTCCGTCTTGTAATTAAAGAATAGCCTTTAACATCTGTGCTCCAAGTAGCACTTGTGTGTAAAATATTTCTAACTTTCCGTACTCAAATTTGAAATCTAAGGACTGTCAAACTTTTCTATATGGTATGATGTATGACCTACTGTTAGGTCGATTTTCCCTGAACTTATTACATCAGTAATACCAGTAAATTTTTGAGATCTATCTATCTGGAAAAAAATCTATACACTTGTGCTTTCTAATAATGCTTGTTGTGGTTTCAAGCACCCTTTCAACTGTTGGACTATGTTTAGTTAGTCCATGTGTCACTCTCGCGTTGCTTACAAATTGATTCTTACCATCTTTCTTATCTTTTTTAAACTTTCAGCTGAAGGATGCCTCCTCGCAAGTC